>NC_058086.1:200780860-200903360 GCF_014858855.1 Bufo gargarizans
TGTTGTTGCTGGGCAAGATATTTAGTGTCCGTCAAAGCACATTTTTTGTTCTGGGTTGAAGTACAATTCCCAATTTAGCAATTTCATAATTTAGTGGTTTCTGCTATATCAGAGCTATTTGAAATCTATCCCTAAAAGGGTATATAATATTGAAGGTGCACATAGGGTCATTCAGAATAACTTCACACACACGCTTCTGTGCATTTCCAAGTCTAATTCTGTCACTAAATCCATACCGGTGACCCAGCGCCTAAATACTAGGCCTCAAATTTAAATCCCTCTAAATCTCTCGTTACCGCTGTCCTGTTGTAGCTGGGAAAGTTATTTAGTGCCCGTCAAAGCACATTTTTTGTTCTGGGTTGAAGTACAATTCCCAATTTAGCAATTTCATAATTTAGTGGTTCCTGCTATATCAGAGCTATTTGAAATCTATCCCAAAAAGGGTATATAATATTCAAGGTGCACATTGGGTCATTCAGAATAACTTCACACACACGCTTCTGTGCATTTCCAAGTCTAATTCTGTCACTAAATCCATACCGGTCACCCAGCGCCTAAATACTAGGCCTCAAATTTATATCCCGCTGAATTTGAATACAATACATTGGGCCAAATAATATATTTGTTGTTGTGGTGAACCATAACAATGAGAAAAACATCTAGTAAGGGACGCGGACGTGGACATGGTCGTGGTGGTGTTAGTGGACCCTCTGGTGCTGGGAGAGGACGTGGCCGTTCTGCCACATCCACACGTCCTAGTGTACCAACTACCTCAGGTCCCAGTAGCCGCCAGAATTTACAGCGATATATGGTGGGGCCCAATGCCGTTCTAAGGATGGTAAGGCCTGAGCAGGTACAGGCATTAGTCAATTGGGTGGCCGACAGTGGATCCAGCACGTTCACATTATCTCCCACCCAGTCTTCTGCAGAAAGCGCACAGATGGCGCCTGAAAACCAACCCCATCAGTCTGTCACATCACCCCCATGCATACCAGGGAAACTGTCTCAGCCTCAAGTTATGCAGCAGTCTCTTATGCTGTTTGAAGACTCCGCTGGCAGGGTTTCCCAAGGGCATCCACCTAGCCCTTCCCCAGCGGTGAAAGACATAGAATGCACTGACGCACAACCACTTATGTTTCCTGATGATGAGGACATGGGAATACCACCTCAGCATGTCTCTGATGATGACGAAACACAGGTGCCAACTGCTGCGTCTTTCTGCAGTGTGCAGACTGAACAGGAGGTCAGGGATCAAGACTGGGTGGAAGACGATGCAGGGGACGATGAGGTCCTAGACCCCACATGGAATGAAGGTCGTGCCACTGACTTTCACAGTTCGGAGGAAGAGGCAGTGGTGAGACCGAGCCAACAGCGTAGCAAAAGAGGGAGCAGTGGGCAAAAGCAGAACACCCGCCGCCAAGAGACTCCGCCTGCTACTGACCGCCGCCATCTGGGACCGAGCACCCCAAAGGCAGCTTCAAGGAGTTCCCTGGCATGGCACTTCTTCAAACAATGTGCTGACGACAAGACCCGAGTGGTTTGCACGCTGTGCCATCAGAGCCTGAAGCGAGGCATTAACGTTCTGAACCTGAGCACAACCTGCATGACCAGGCACCTGCATGCAAAGCATGAACTGCAGTGGAGTAAACACCTTAAAACCAAGGAAGTCACTCAGGCTCCCCCTGCTACCTCTTCTGCTGCTGCCGCCTCGGCCTATTCTGCTGCTGCCGCCTCGGCCTCTTCCTCCGCCTCTGGAGGAACGTTGGCACCTGCCGCCCAGCAAACAGGGGATGTACCACCAACACCACCACCACCACCTCCGTCACCAAGCGTCTCAACCATGTCACACGCCAGCGTTCAGCTCTCCATCTCACAAACATTTGATAGAAAGCGTAAATTCCCACCTAGCCACCCTCGATCCCTGGCCCTGAATGCCAGCATTTCTAAACTACTGGCCTATGAAATGCTGTCATTTAGGCTGGTGGACACAGACAGCTTCAAACAGCTCATGTCGCTTGCTGTCCCACAGTATGTTGTTCCCAGCCGGCACTACTTCTCCAAGAGAGCCGTGCCTTCCCTGCACAACCAAGTATCCGATAAAATCAAGTGTGCACTGCGCAACGCCATCTGTAGCAAGGTCCACCTAACCACAGATACGTGGACCAGTAAGCACGGCCAGGGACGCTATATCTCCCTAACTGCACACTGGGTAAATGTAGTGGCAGCTGGGCCCCAGGCGGAGAGCTGTTTGGCGCACGTCCTGCCGCCGCCAAGGATCGCAGGGCAACATTCTTTGCCTCCTGTTGCCACCTCCTCCTTCTCGGCTTCCTCCTCCTCTTCTTCCACCTGCTCATCCAGTCAGCCACACACCTTCACCACCAACTTCAGCACAGCCCGGGGTAAACGTCAGCAGGCCATTCTGAAACTCATATGTTTGGGGGACAGGCCCCACACCGCACAGGAGTTGTGGCGGGGTATTGAACAACAGACCGACGAGTGGTTGCTGCCGGTGAGCCTCAAGCTCGGCCTGGTGGTGTGTGATAATGGGCGAAATCTCGTTGCAGCTCTGGGACTAGCCAATTTGACGCACATCCCTTGCTTGGCGCATGTGCTGAATTTGGTGGTGCAGAAGTTCATTCACAACTACCCCGACATGTCAGAGCTGCTGCATAAAGTGCGGGCCGTCTGTTCGCGCTTCCGGCGTTCACATCCTGCCGCTGCTCGCCTGTCTGCGCTACAGCGTAACTTCGGCCTTCCCGCTCACCGCCTCATATGCGACGTGCCCACCAGGTGGAACTCCACCTTGCACATGCTGGACAGACTGTGCGAGCAGCAGCAGGCCATAGTGGAGTTTCAGCTGCAGCACGCACGGGTCAGTCGCACTACAGAACAGCACCACTTCACCACCAATGACTGGGCCTCCATGCGAGACCTGTGTGCCCTGTTGCGCTGTTTCGAGTACTCCACCAACATGGCCAGTGGCGATGACACCGTTATCAGCGTTACAATACCACTTCTATGTCTCCTTGAGAAAACACTTAGGGCGATGATGGAACAGGAGGTGGCCCAGGAGGAGGAGGAGGAGGATGAGGAAGAGGGGTCATTTTTAGCACTTTCAGGCCAGTCTCTTCGAAGTGACTCAGAGGGAGGTTTTTTGCAACAGCAGAGGCCAGGTACAAATGTGGCCAGCCAGGGCCCACTACTGGAGGACGAGGAGGACGAGGATGAGGAGGAGGTGGAGGAGGATGAGGATGAAGCATGGTCACAGCGGGGTGGCACCCAACGCAGCTCGGGTCCATCACTGGTGCGTGGCTGGGGGGAAAGGCAGGACGATGACGATACGCCTCCCACAGAGGACAGCTTGTCCTTACCCCTGGGCAGCCTGGCACACATGAGCGACTACATGCTGCAGTGCCTGCGCAACGACAGCAGAGTTGCCCACATTTTAACCTGTGCGGACTACTGGGTTGCCACCCTGCTGGATCCACGCTACAAAGACAATGTGCCCACCTTACTTCCTGCACTGGAGCGTGATAGGAAGATGCGCGAGTACAAGCGCACGTTGGTAGACGCGCTACTGAGAGCATTCCCAAATGTCACAGGGGAACAAGTGGAAGCCCAAGGCCAAGGCAGAGGAGGAGCAAGAGGTCGCCAAGGCAGCTGTGTCACGGCCAGCTCCTCTGAGGGCAGGGTTAGCATGGCAGAGATGTGGAAAACTTTTGTCAACACGCCACAGCTAACTGCACCACCACCTGATACGCAACGTGTTAGCAGGAGGCAACATTTCACTAACATGGTGGAACAGTACGTGTGCACACCCCTCCACGTACTGACTGATGGTTCGGCCCCATTCAACTTCTGGGTCTCTAAATTGTCCACGTGGCCAGAGCTAGCCTTTTATGCCTTGGAGGTGCTGGCCTGCCCGGCAGCCAGCGTTTTGTCTGAACGTGTATTCAGCACGGCAGGGGGCGTCATTACAGACAAACGCAGCCGCCTGTCTACAGCCAATGTGGACAAGCTGACGTTCATAAAAATGAACCAGGCATGGATCCCACAGGACCTGTCCGTCCCTTGTCCAGATTAGACATTAACTACCTCCCCATAACCATATATTATTGGACTCCAGGGCACTTCCTCATTCAATCCTATTTTTATTTTCATTTTACCATTATATTGCGATGCTACCCAAAGTTGAATGAACCTCTCCTCTGCCTGTGTGCTAGGCCTAAATATATGCCAATGGACTGTTGCAGTGGTGGCTGACATGAAGCCTGATTCTCTGCTATGACATGCAGACTAATTCTCTGCTGACATGAAGCCAGATTGTCTGTTACGGGACCTCTCTCCTCTGCCTGGGTGCTGGGCCTAAATTTATGACAATGGACTGTTGCAGTGGTGGCTGACGTGAAGCCTGATTCTCTGCTATGACATGCAGACTGATTCTCTGCTGACATGAAGCCAGATCCTCTGTTACGGGACCTCTCTCCTCTGCCTGGGTGCTGGGCCTAAATTTATGACAATGGACTGTTGCAGTGGTGGCTGACGTGAAGCCTGATTCTCTGCTATGACATGCAGACTGATTCTCTGCTGACATGAAGCCAGATCCTCTGTTACGGGACCTCTCTCCTCTGCCTGGGTGCTGGGCCTAAATTTATGACAATGGACTGTTGCAGTGGTGGCTGACGTGAAGCCTGATTCTCTGCTATGACATGCAGACTGATTCTCTGCTGACATGAAGCCAGATCCTCTTTTACGGGACCTCTCTCCTCTGCCTGGGTGCTGGGCCTAAATTTATGACAATGGACTGTTGCAGTGGTGGCTGACGTGAAGCCTCATTCTCTGCTATGACATGCAGACTGATTCTCTGCTGACATGAAGCCAGATCCTCTGTTACGGGACCTCTCTCCTCTGCCTGGGTCCTGGGCCTGAATATATGCCAATGGACTGTTGCAGTGGTGGGTGACGTGAAGCCTCATTCTCTGCTATGACATGCAGACTAATTCTCTGCTGACATGAAGCCAGATTGTCTGTTACGGGACCTCTCTCCTCTGCCTGTGTGTGTGCTGGGCCTAAATATATGCCAATGGACTGTTGCAGTGGTGGCTGACGTGAAGCCTCATTCTCTGCTATGACATGCAGACTGATTCTCTGCTGACATGAAGCCAGATCCTCTGTTACGGGACCTCTCTCCTCTGCCTGGGTGCTGGGCCTAAATTTATGACAATGGACTGTTGCAGTGGTGGCTGACGTGAAGCCTGATTCTCTGCTATGACATGCAGACTGATTCTCTGCTGTCATGAAGCCAGATTGTCTGTTACGGGACCTTTCTCCTCTACCTGGGTTCTGGGCCTAAATTTATGAAAATTGACTCTTACAGTGGTGGGTGACGTGAAGCCTGATTCTCTGCTATGATATGAAGACTGATTCTCTGCTGACATGAAGCCAGATTGTCTGTTACGGGACCTTTCTCCTCTGCCTGGGTTCTGGGCCTAAATTTATGAAAATTGACTCTTACAGTGGTGGGTGACGTGAAGCCTGATTCTCTGCTATGATATGAAGACTGATTCTCTGCTGACATGAAGCCAGATTGTCTGTTACGGGACCTTTCTCCTCTGCCTGGGTTCTGGGCCTAAATTTATGAAAATTGACTCTTACAGTGGTGGGTGACGTGAAGCCTGATTCTCTGCTATGATATGAAGACTGATTCTCTGCTGACATGAAGCCAGATTGTCTGTTACGGGACCTTTCTCCTCTGCCTGGGTTCTGGGCCTAAATTTATGAAAATTGACTCTTACAGTGGTGGGTGACGTGAAGCCTGATTCTCTGCTATGATATGAAGACTGATTCTCTGCTGACATGAAGCCAGATTGTCTGTTACGGGACCTTTCTCCTCTGCCTGGGTTCTGGGCCTAAATTTATGAAAATTGACTCTTACAGTGGTGGGTGACGTGAAGCCTGATTCTCTGCTATGATATGAAGACTGATTCTCTGCTGACATGAAGCCAGATTGTCTGTTACGGGACCTTTCTCCTCTGCCTGGGTTCTGGGCCTAAATTTATGAAAATTGACTCTTACAGTGGTGGGTGACGTGAAGCCTGATTCTCTGCTATGATATGAAGACTGATTCTCTGCTGACATGAAGCCAGATTGTCTGTTACGGGACCTTTCTCCTCTGCCTGGGTTCTGGGCCTAAATTTATGAAAATTGACTCTTACAGTGGTGGGTGACGTGAAGCCTGATTCTCTGCTATGATATGAAGACTGATTCTCTGCTGACATGAAGCCAGATTGTCTGTTACGGGACCTTTCTCCTCTGCCTGGGTTCTGGGCCTAAATTTATGAAAATTGACTCTTACAGTGGTGGGTGACGTGAAGCCTGATTCTCTGCTATGATATGAAGACTGATTCTCTGCTGACATGAAGCCAGATTGTCTGTTACGGGACCTTTCTCCTCTGCCTGGGTTCTGGGCCTAAATTTATGAAAATTGACTCTTACAGTGGTGGGTGACGTGAAGCCTGATTCTCTGCTATGATATGAAGACTGATTCTCTGCTGACATGAAGCCAGATTCTCTGTTACGGGACCTCTCTCCTCTGCCTGGGTGCTGGGCCTAAATTTATGACAATGGACTGTTGCAGTGGTGGCTGACGTGAAGCCTGATTCTCTGCTATGACATGCAGACTGATTCTCTGCTGACATGAAGCCAGATTCTCTGTTACGGGACCTCTCTCCTCTGCCTGTGTGTGTGCTGGGCCTAAATATATGCCAATGGACTGTTGCAGTGGTGGCTGACGTGAAGCCTCATTCTCTGCTATGACATGCAGACTAATTCTCTGCTGACATGAAGACAGATTCTCTGTTACGGGACCTCTCTCCTCTGCCTGGGTGCCGGGGCCTAAATATCTGAGAATGGACTGTTCCAGTGGTGGGTGACGGGAAGCCAGATTCTCTGCTATGGAACCTCTCTCCAATTGATTTTGGTTAATTTTTATTTATTTAATTTTTATTTTAATTCATTTCCCTATCCACATTTGTTTGCAGGGGATTTACCTACATGTTGCTGCCTTTTGCAGCCCTCTAGCTCTTTCCTGGGCTGTTTTACAGCCTTTTTAGTGCCGAAAAGTTCGGGTCCCCATTGACTTCAATGGGGTTCGGGTTCGGGACGAAGTTCGGATCGGGTTCGGATCCCGAACCCGAACATTTCCGGGATGTTCGGCCGAACTTCTCGAACCCGAACATCCAGGTGTTCGCTCAACTCTATTGACTAGGAGTGGCAATGTGCCACCCCCCCCATGGCCGATCGTCTACTAGGTTTATAGGAATGCAGAGTGGTGTGGTGCAGACTTAATAGTTTCTGGGTGTGCCATGGTGCTCCTACCTGGATACCGTCGATCCCCAGAGTTAGGCTCCGTAGCAATAAAGGGGAGAGATGTAGGAGGTGGAGACTAAGTCGAGTCCAGACTTGATGAAATTTCACCCACTTTAATTGAATAAACTTGCATCCAGACAATATTCGGTCTTTCTCTTGGTTCCAGCAGGTTTGAGTATAAACTGGCAGGCAAACTGAATATTCTGCTTTATACTTCTAATGTAATAAACTCAGACTTCAGTCTGATTACTGGAATTGCTATTTGTTCTGGTACCATTGGAGTGGGGTGCCTGTGGCTGTTGACCCCCTCGTGATACTGTCTCTTAATCTGTAAGGAGTCATAGTGCTCTATAGGCTGCTTCCCTTGGGAGACTCCTGCTGCAGGAAGGGGGCCATTCCTCTCACTGCTCCATCTTTCATGTCTTCTCAGCTCCACGATCAAATCTAAACTCAACTGTAGCTTCCTGTGATCCCACCCTTGGTAGGATGCAGACTAGTCCACTTCTGACCAAAAGGGGGAGAGGGGAGAATGGAATGGTAAGTTCCATTCTATCTAAAGACTGCTCTGCCAGATACACTGCCACCTGCTGGTGAACCAGGCACATTACATGAACATAGCATTATTAGGAATGCACAGTGTAAAATGACCTGGAATAAATATACAGATGGTATTAGTGTTAGCCATAAGAGACAGTAGCAGGGTGTAGGACTGGTAGTTTCAATATGGCGTACTACAACTGTGCCAAGAAAAAGTCAAAGAAACATTGGAACCTTTGTTCATATGATCAATATGGTCCCAAGCAGTGGGAACTTCATCTTCATAGCAATACATCATAACAGTGGAATATCCCTTTAAAGAGGTTGTGCCACTCTATAAACCTATCCGCTGTCCACAAGATAGACTAGGATAAAAATCGGATTAGTGGGACCCTTATGAATCCCAAGATTGGGGATCCAGTATGAAACAAGCGTCATGCTGCCACTCCATTTATTCCCAATGGGCCTGCCAGAGATAGTCAATACAGCACCCAGCTATTTCCATCAATCCTATTGAGATGAATAGTCAGTGCATATGCTTGAGCTGCTGTTGCGTTCCTATGGGGGCACAGGCCCTCCATTCTTGTGATTAGTGGTGATCTCAACACTTGGACTCAAATGTACTTATTCCTTATGCTGTGACCAAATTCCTAATCTGGCCGAACCCCTTTTATAAGTTTTTCTCTTCAAACCCATTGTACTGTTTTAGTCCTACATTAGCTGACAATTCCCTTTATGTAAACACCTCCCCCCTCGACTCCATATCATGTGCCAATCGACATGGTCATGTCCTCGTGTCGTAACGCAGCAGCGTTGGGTAGACGCTTCCATTAACTGTTCCTAAATGTTAACGCGATGATTAGAAATGTATATATTTATATGCACATATAATTATCTTCGGAATAAAACTGGACGGAGACAGAGCGGTAACTTCTAAATTATGTACATTTTTAATGTCTTCATCTTGTGTACATTAAGAAATGCATTTTTTTTTCATTACGGGGATAACAGCAGACCATTGATTTTCAAGTATTTGAGTCAATTTAAATTCTTGGGAAAGCTATAATTTGCACATATCGATGGAAGAAGGAAGCTTATTTTGCATAGTGCTTTATCCGAGGTCGCGCGGCTATATCACTTTGCGGTGGAAGAAAAAACATTTATGTTCCGTGTCTAACATGACTTTTGCCCTTGTATGTCAGAAAACTGAAATATGCAATTTTCGGGATGGCGATGGACATCGCCTGCGTGCGGTCTTTAATCCTTTTTATTTACTTTAAGGTTTCCGTAATTGGAGGCTGCTTATCCTACATGAGATAGCACTAATCTTGGGCGCCCTTGAACACATGGTATTATTCCGGCTTTATATAATTTATTATCAGTCATACACTCGTAGTGTCAGAGGCGATTGTCCAATATGGAGAAAGGAAGAGGAAAATATTAATGGGAAATGCGCTTATTGTTTGCAAACACTGAAGTGTGAAGGGATGTAGGACAGAAATATATATTAATTAGTTTCAGGGCATAGTGATAGGGGTGTAGTAGGCGGTAGAGGTAGTGGTTCCACCAAGTCCCCTCTGCTGGGTGAGACTACAGGGAGTGCAGAATTATTAGGCAAATGAGTATTTTGACCACATCATCCTCTTTATGCATGTTGTCTTACTCCAAGCTGTATAGGCTCGAAAGCCTACTACCAATTAAGCATATTAGGTGATGTGCATCTCTGTAATGAGAAGGGGTGTGGTCTAATGACATCAACACCCTATATCAGGTGTGCATAATTATTAGGCAACTTCCTTTCCTTTGGCAAAATGGGTCAAAAGAAGGACTTGACAGGCTCAGAAAAGTCAAAAATAGTGAGATATCTTGCAGAGGGATGCAGCACTGTTAAAATTGCAAAGCTTCTGAAGCGTGATCATCGAACAATCAAGCGTTTCATTCAAAATAGTCAACAGGGTCGCAAGAAGCGTGTGGAAAAACCAAGGCGCAAAATAACTGCCCATGAACTGAGAAAAGTCAAGCGTGCAGCTGCCAAGATGCCACTTGCCACCAGTTTGGCCATATTTCAGAGCTGCAACATCACTGGAGTGCCCAAAAGCACAAGGTGTGCAATACTGAGAGACATGGCCAAGGTAAGAAAGGCTGAAAGACGACCACCACTGAACAAGACACACAAGCTGAAACGTCAAGACTGGGCCAAGAAATATCTCAAGACTGATTTTTCTAAGGTTTTATGGACTGATGAAATGAGAGTGAGTTTTGATGGGCCAGATGGCTGGATTGGTAAAGGGCAGAGAGCTCCAGTCCGACTCAGACGCCAGCAAGGTGGAGGTGGAGTACTGGTTTGGGCTGGTATCATCAAAGACTGCCAGTTTCTGGAAGACACCTTCTTCAAGCAGTGGTACAGGAAAAAGTCTGCATCCTTCAAGAAAAACATGATTTTCATGCAGGACAATGCTCCATCACACGCGTCCAAGTACTCCACAGCGTGGCTGGCAAGAAAGGGTATAAAAGAAGAAAATCTAATGACATGGCCTCCTTGTTCACCTGATCTGAACCCCATTGAGAACCTGTGGTCCATCATCAATTGTGAGATTTACAAGGAGGGAAAACAGTACACCTCTCTGAACAGTGTCTGGGAGGCTGTGGTTGCTGCTGCACGCAATGTTGATGGTGAACAGATCAAAACACTGACAGAATCTATGGATGGCAGGCTTTTGAGTGTCCTTGCAAAGAAAGGTGGCTATATTGGTCACTGATTTGTTTTTGTTTTGTTTTTGAATGTCAGAAATGTATATTTGTGAATGTTGAGATGTTATATTGGTTTCACTGGTAAAAATAAATAATTGAAATGGGTATATATTTGTTTTTTGTTAAGTTGCCTAATAATTATGCACAGTAATAGTCACCTGCACACACAGATATCCCCCTAAAATAGCTAAAACTAAAAACAAACTAAAAACTACTTCCAAAAATATTCAGCTTTGATATTAATGAGTTTTTTGGGTTCATTGAGAACATGGTTGCCATTTTGGACATCTTCTTTCTCTGTCAATGTATTACTGTACATGCTATTCTATGTTTTACTTACAAAAGTCATTTGTATTCTTGTAGTTTTACTAATTCACAATCCTGGAAGACAGGAATGGTTTATACTGAATGTCAGACTGTGTTAACGTGTATGAAGACAGAACAGTAAAACAGATGCTAGTCACCAGCGATAGTGGATCTGACTATACAGAGTCGTCGTCAGCCACGCGGTCTCGCATACACGATTGCAGCAGGCGGACATCCAGTCACTAGAAGTGAGAGTGCTGCCCCTAGCAAGTGCAGCGCGATCCAGACCACGCTGAAGTCCATTTCTACATAGACTGAGTCTGCACAGAGACATTAAGCAGCCAGCAAAAGGCACACCATGTCTGCTAGCCAGGCATCATCATACAGGACCAGGTCATGGGCAAGTTGCTCTAGCAAGTCCTCAATAAGAGAAAAGGCTGCTCTCGCCCGTGCAGAAGCTGAGGCTGCAAAAGACTAGAAGAAGAAAGAGCACACCGGCAAGCGTCAAAGGAAAAAGAGAGAGCGTTATTGGAAGAAGAGAGAGTACACCTGCAAGTGGCACTGGAAGAAGAGATAGCATGCTTGCAAGCGTCACTGGAAAAACTCGCCTCAGAGAAAGAAGCGGCAGCCGCAGTGGCCAAAGCAGAGTTCCTAGAAACCTTGGAGTTCTCCGAATCTGAGAAACACAGCCAAGTACTTGGGCCAGACCTAGATGAACAAGATCCAACTCAGCTCGTCTCAGATTACATCCATTAGCATCCCAAGACAGAAGATGACAACTGTGATCCAGTATAGCAGACAGCTTATACAGGGTGTCAAAGATCCTACCACAGTACCACAGTATCTCAAGCAGGACGGTATGCGACAAAGCGATGGCGATGCTGACCACAACTACCACCCTACAGAACAAAAGATACAACCTTCGCTTCAACTTAAAGGGACACCCTTCGCGTCAGATTGGTATTATACAGACTTCCCTAAGCCTATAACCCCTAAAAGGTATGGTGATACTCCTCACATGCAGCATAACAACCACACACAGTGTAGTATTGGTGCTAACCAGGTCGCCATGGACTTCGCTAAGTTCTTTGCTAAATGGGAGCTGGTTACCAAAGTTTACCGATCGCCTAAGAAATACAGGGCATGGCAAGCCTCCATCCAAAATGGCATAAGAGACTTAGATCTTTCCTATAGTGAGGATTTAAATCTTGTGATAAAGTGGCTTGGAAGCAAGTCTGCTGAACATGCCAAAAGTATCAGAGACATTAACGTAAGCTATCCGGGCAAAAGCCTAGAGATGGTGTAGGAAAGAGTTGATGAGAGTAATGGGTCAATAGAAGCTTTAGAAAATGCTTTATTTAAGAGAATTGATGATTTACCCAGAACTCAGCGACTTGTTAATAGAGGTACAGGTTTCTCAAGCAGAAGCAGATATGCCAGGGCTAGCATTCCTGGACATCGCCAGAGGTGTCAACCCGATTGTCCAAAAACTCCCTTACAACCTACAGGAGAAGTGGATTGCGCATGGTTTTAATTATAAGCAGGTTCATAATGTACCATTTTCCCCCTTGTGGTGTTCGTAGACTTTGTTACTCAACAGGCAAGTTTTGGCTTTACATTGTCATATCCAACTACCCCTGGTGTCAAACCTCATAAAACACAAGTGGCAGTCCACAAAACTAACGTTGCCTCCACAGGTTTTCCTTACAGGCCATTTAAGTCTTCTCAAGAAGAGAACAAACTTAAAGATGTTACCAAAGAATGCCCCCTGCACAAGGAATCTCATTCTCTATTAAAATGCAGAGCCTTCAGGGAGAAGTCTTTAGAGGACCGCAAAGAATTACTCAGAGAAAACAACATCTGCTTCAGGTGCTGCGCTACAACATCGCACTTCACCAGGAACTTTAAGGTCAGTGTGACATGCACAGAATGAAGTAGCACAGAACACAACACAGCTTTACACCCTGGAACACCCTCTCAGGTATCATCACATAGACACTGTCAGAGACACCACAGTAGTCACTTCTCACTGTACTGAGATCTGTAAAGGACTTGCAGAAAGGAAGTCCTGCGCAAAACAACCCTTCAGAAAAGGCACCACCGCTCCAAGACTCCGAGGAGTGTTGGTACTTACCCATATTCGGTGTGTATCATCTTAAAAAAACAGGGCAGGTACGAGTAGTATTCGACTCGAGCACCAGGTGCAAAAGCGTTTTGCAAAATTATGTCTTACTGTCTGGTTCAGACCTCAACAACAGACTTTTAGAGGTACTTCTATGCTTCCGCAGAGATTCCATAGCATTTATGGCTGACATACAACAAATGTTCCACTGCTTCCTCGTCAAGGAAGAAAATAGAAACTACTTGAGGTTCTTCTGGTACCGCAACAACGACCCTAATGAAGACATTGTAGCGTTCCGAATGAGAGTGCACATCTTCGGAAACAGTCCTTCCCCTGCAGTCGCTAGTCTACGGTCTCAGACATTCAGCCAGAGAGGGTCAAGCAAAGTATGGATCAGATGTCAATGATTTGTGGAAAAAGATTTCTACATAGATGACTGCTTGAAATCCACACCCACGAACGAGACCACAATCAGTCTCCTAAAAAGGGCTCAAGAAATGCCTGCGCTATGTAATCTGAGGTTGCACAAAATCGCCTCTAACAGCCGTAAGTCAATGGAAGCCTTCTCACCCCAAGACCATTCAAGTGATCTAAGGGACTTGGATCTTAGCACCAACTCCCTTCCAATGCAGCTGAGCCTCGGTTGGCTCTGGGATTTAAAGGTAGACACATTCACCTTCCAAATTAGCAAGGAAGATAAGCCTTTCACACGCAGAGGAGTTCTGTCGACCATAAACAGCTTATATGATCTTTTGGGATTTGTAGCGCCTGTTATTATCCAAGGTACAATAATGTTAAGAGACTTCACCACAGAGATGTCTGATTAGGATCCGCTTCCCACTAAGAAAAAGGACCTGTGGACAGATTGGAAGAAGTCTGTCGAAGCTTTGACCAGCATTCACATGGCACGACCCTATGCTTCCGTGCCATCTACTGAAGTCAAGATGCAAAGACTATATATCTTCCGTGATGCTTCAGTCAAGGCAATTGCTGCCGTAGCATACCTACAGACTATTGATGTCAAAGAACAATGCCATATAGGATTTGTCATGAACCGGACCAAACTGGCGCCACTCCGCGAACACATGATACCCAGACTGGAACTCTGCACTGCTGTGCCCACACAGCATAATACTGCGGACCACGCGACTAGATCCGTAGCACCAAGCCACCTCAAGGACACAACATGGTTTACGGGTCCTACGTTCCTGTATAGTTCAACGTCTTGCAACATTGGATCCGACACATTCGAATTGGTAGACCCAGATACAGATAAAGAAATCCGACCTGAAATATCTACTCTATGTACAGTGACTTTTGACCACCAATTCAAATCCCATTGTTTCGTCAGGCTCTCCACCTGGATGTTGCTCTTTTGTACCATAGCCTGAGTAGCCCATACAGCTCAGACATTACATGTGAGCCAGAAGCCCTGCAAAGGTTGGCATCCCTGCGAACATGCCTTTACCGCTCCTAATCTGAAAAGGTCCAAGAACATAATAATTTGCACGATACAACGTGAATCTCATGCTAAGGAAATAGATTACCTCAGCAAAAGCCAAACAGTCTCCATAGACAACACTTTGGAAAAGCTTGGTCCCACCATTGACCAAAATAGGTTGCTAACAAGTATGATTCAGTGGTGGCGTCTGTTGACACCAGACGGGGAGTGTTCTGCCTCTAGCAGAGGGAGTTTAATTTCAGTTCACGTCTATTTAATTTCTAATTCATTCTGCTGCAATTTCTGTATTCCTGTAGTTATTAGGTAACAGCACCATCTAGCATTGGTAAAAATGTATTGCACCTTGTTTTCTTGTTAATAAAGAGTATTGCTTTGTGGGAAGTGCTGGGCATTGTGGGTAGTGCAAGGCATTCTGGGAAGGAGAATCCCAGTCTTCAGTCTACATACAGACTACAGGACATCAGCAGAGCTGTTCCATGCAGTTTTCCTTCTTAAACTCCACCATCTAGGTTTGTAGACAAACATAGAAAAGGATTCTTTACGGTAAGAGCAGTGAGAATATGGAACGCTCTGCCTGAGGAGGAGGTGGTGATGGTGAGTACAATAAAGGAATTCAAGAGGGGCTTGGATGAATTTCTGGAGTGTAATAATATCACAAGCTATAGCTACTAGAGAGGGGTCGTTGATCCAGGGAGTTATGCTTTCCTCTGGATCAACTTGCAGGATAACAGGCCGAACTGGATGGACAAATGTCTTTTTTTGGCCTTATATACTATGTTACTATCTTTGTGGAAGTGAATCTGGTGAGTGAGATCTACCTTGTTTCATGGACATTATGTTATGCAGAGATGTTTAGCTAGGTATAAGTGTCACTCAGTGAGTTATTTCTGTTAGCTAGACATGCAGTTCTATGTATAGGCAGCCATTTTGGACATATGCTTTTTCTGTCAATGTATTACTGTACATGCTATTCTATATGTTTTACTTGCACAAACCACTTGTATTCCTGCAGTTTTACCAATTCACAATCCTGTTGAGCAATAAACAAGTTAGACTACAGAAAACAGTCCTCTTATTTGGAAGACAGGAATGGTTTATACTGAATGTCAGACTGCACACTGTGTGAACGTGTATGAGACAGACAAGCCTGAAGGTCCACATTTGGTTGTCTGTGTAGTTAAAGAACCATGTTATATTCTTCCATAATTACAATTTTTGATTTGACCACCCACAGTTATCTGTTATAGAAAAGAACATTGCCAGCGGAAGCAGAGAAGACAAATCTAAAGCAAAAGGAAAACTGTCTCCAAAACACAAACCACCACCAAGCCCCGATATGGGAGATGAGTCCTTCCAAGAAAGCAACCATGAGAAGAACATGCGACTCGTTACATGTTCTTCTAATGAAGAATGCAGCAAAATTATTTCCTACAAAGAAGCAAAACAGATGGCGGCTCACCAAACAGACAATGAAGGTACTTACCCATACAATGTGACTTCAGAAAAGTCTCAACTTCCTGTGGAGGGTTGTCCAAGAATACCAAAACACGGCTGCTTTCTTCAACACACAACACCATGCCTATGCATGGGTGATGTTTGATCTTGCTGCTCAGTTCCATTGGAGTAAATTGCGCAAAGCTGCAATACCACAACTGACCTGTGGACTGGAGTGATGCTGTTTGTGGAATAAAGCAGTCACGTTTTTCTAATTGTGGACCATCTCTCCATTTCCCTGATGCCCTCTTTTTTTTTTTCTTTTTCTTTAAGACTTAATTTTTTATCCATTTTTGACTGGATAGTCCAAAGGAGAGCAGGCTAAGCTTAAAGGCTATGTACACCTTCGTTTTTTGTTTTTTTCATGATTGCATTTTACCCATTAGAGGATAAAAATGCTGGTCATCCAGTAACCCTTATTTCTAAATCACTAAGAGGTCATAAACACTCATTTAAGCCACATTCTTATCAGTAAGATAAGGATTGCGAATGTCAGACAGCAGAGATCAGGAGCCCCTCGGCTCCCTGTCTGACAGAGCACAGAGAAAATTCAGATTCTACTAGTATAGCATCTAGGCTCTGTACAGAGAAAAGGACTCCATATTTTTTAACAAAGACCAATTGAAATAATGGTTTTGCCTAATAATGAATATAATGTACTAATAAAAAAAATGCCCCAAAGGTTTACATAGCCTTTAAAGGGTTATACTCATCTCAAAGGATATGCTACCAATGTCTGATCTGTGTGAGTCTCTTCTGAAAAGGGTCCCCAAATTGAAGGTTAGCGTACTCTGATATGCTCTCCATTTACTTCTATGGAATACCGGTAGTAGGTGAGAGAGCACTGCTCAGCTGTTTTCAGAAGTCCCATAGAGGTGAATGTAGAGTGGAACGCACATCCATGGCCATCCTCTGCATTTACCTACTATAAGACTGCTGAAAATAGCTGAGTCCAGAGCTTGGCTCGCCTAATTTCAGGAATCCCATAGTGGTGAATAGAGGGCGCCATGCTTGCACATCGTGCTCTCCATTACTTTGGGAGGACCTGCACCTATCTGACACTGGTGGAACATCTTAGCTATATGCCACCAACATCTGAGATGAGTCAACCCCTTTAATGAGGACCTGTCTCCTCTCCTAGCATGTCTTTCATAGTAACTAATTGCATTCCCCATGTAATAACAGTTCTAAGGCATCTATTCTTATGACTCTGTGCTGTGCCATTCCTGTATTATTCCTGCTAGAAGTTTAAATATATATATATATATATATATTGTAGAAGAGCGCAAGGGGCTGTCATTGACAAAAGATATGTGTCACTGAGGTTCCTGGCCTCGGTGAAGTAAGAGACGGTAATTTTAAGTGTCAGCGGCAGCTAGTGCTGACTGACACTATTGGTTATTTAGTGTATAAAGCCGATCCGGGCCGGCTCTTACTGGGAGCAGCCAAAGCGCAGGGTGGGTGGCTGTTCCCCACGTTCCAGGCTGGGTTTTGGTTAGGGATATAAAAGCCAGCCAGCAGTCTCAGCTGGGTGTGGATAATCCTCCATCTGACACTGGAGCTTTGCCAGTCTCTGTGTTGGAGCCTGAGAGTTTGGGCTGGGATTAAGGCCTGCTATCTTGTTTGGATGAAAGCACATGGACTTCTGTTTCACCCAAGGACTTATGTGTTGCTGCCTGGTGTGAACAAACACCAGACTCAAGGTGACTGTTTTTTCCTTGAAACTGACTTTTTGTTGTCACTTTCCTTATGTGTCAATAAAACACTTTTAAGTTAAAGACGTTGTCGTCGCCTCTATACTACGTCCGCAAGCCTGTCTACCGGAGCAAACCCCCACAATTGGTGTCAGATGCGGGCAAACACAGTAAAACAGGCCTGAAAGCCGGAAATTTTAGTTTTTCCCTGGCACAAGTGCATGTCCTACATTAAGCCGGCAAGGTTACGACCCGTGTCCCCTGACAAAAGGGAGGTGGTCGTGAAAGCCCTCGTGGAGGCTAACTTGCAGCAGCGGGAGGCTAACAAGCAGCAACAAGAAACTAACCAGCTGCTATTACAACATGTAATGGCATTGCAAGCGGCAGGAGCGTCCCAGAACGTCCACGATGCCCGGAAAGCTGTCTGAGCTGCGATTCCTAAGATGACCCCCTCGGATGGCCATGAGGGAAAAGTTACCCCGAGACCAGTGGGCTGAGGTCGTCGCTCCGTTCCTGGCAGTCTGGTCCCCAGCAAGTATTTTTAAATCTCCCGATGATCAAGTGTCCGACTACCCGACAGTAAAATGTGAGATCCCTGGCGAGACTCGGGGTGAATGTATTGGTCCGGGCCCAGCGGGTGCATCAGTGGGAATTTAACCCGGCTGAACCCGCCAGACCACAATGTTATGATCTTCTGCACCGATTGCAAAAACGGCTTCAGCCTGACATATTGACTCCCACTGCTATGTTGGATCGGCTGTTGGCAGATGTGTTTTGAGGGCTTTGCCGTACCCTCTCCAGCACTGGATCGGCCAGGTGTCTCCAGATAATGCCTTGGAGATGGTCGACCTGGTGGAGTGCTACGAGGCCACCAGAAATCTGCAGGGGGGTTCTTTTAGGAGGAGTCCAGTCAAACCCCAGAAATCTCCACTCCAAACCCTGTGGCTGGTGTCAGCCAAACCCGCCCAGGGACGTATCCCCTGCAGACCCAGCCCCGGTGGTCTGCTGGCGGTGTCACTAGCCTGGACACATAAGAGTCGACTGTCCCCATCGGGTTGAACCCATGGATACCAACCATGGCTACCGTCACTCATTCTATGCCAGGAAGCTGTGTGCCACAGGTACCTCCGAGACTGTAGACAATAGTCACCTGTGCCAGGTGGAAGTGGGGGACACCCTGTCGGTGGCACTGTTGGATTCAGGGAGCCTGCTGTCCCTGGTAAGAGCTGCCCTGGTGCGGCCCGCCGAGTATACTGGACGAAAAGTCTGCGTTGTTTGCATTCATGGGGAATTAAAGGACTATCCCACCGCCCTGATCTCTCTGTCAACGGTGGCCGGCAGGTGGACGCATGAGGTGGCCGTCGCCACAAAGTTACCATATGAGTTATTAATTGGGAGAGACTTCCCCGGTTTCCCGGCATTATGGCCGGATACGAAAGTTACCGATACCCGGGAGACAGATGTAGACCAGAACCCTTGGAACTGAGTCAGAAGGGCCAGCGGTAGGGGTGACCACCACTTTGGTGAAAGAGGCGTGGGAACAACAACCCACACCACACAAAAGTGTTGTTGAGTACGTCATCCAGATGCAAGGATGGATGGAAACAGTGTTACCTCTGGTTAGGGAGCATATAGAGACAGCGCAGTGAGCCCAGATTAGGGTCTATAATCGGCAGGCTCGGGTCCAGAACTTTAACCCGGGTGATCGGGTTTTGGTGCTGGTATGACCTGTAGACAGTAAGTTCCTAACTAGGTGGCAGGGGCTCTACGAGGTACTTGAAAAAATTGGAGAGGTAGATTACAAGGTACATCAGCCGGGGAAGCGAAATCCGGAGCAGGTGTACCGTGTGAATCTGCTCAAACCCTGGAAAGATAGGGAAACCTGTACGGAAAAAAGCCCACATCCAGGGTTTCTATGGGAAGCAGATTCGGTCCCTCTGTCTGAAGCAAGGGAAGCGGTTGCCACAGTATAAATTGCTGACAGCCTCTCCTCTAAACAGGCTCATGGAGCCAGGGAGTTCATTAGTCGGAACACGGATGTGTTCTCGGACCTTCCTGGACTGCACTTCCATACTCCGACATGACATTATCACTGAGCCTCATGCAAAAGTCCAGTTAAAACCATACTGAGTACCTGAGGCTCAGCAGCAAGCCATCGCAGAGGAAGTGCAGCTAATGCTACAGCTAGGTGTCATCGAGGAGTCAAAAAGCGAATGGGCCAGTCCGATAGTCTTAATACCCAAGCCAGATGGGACATTGGACAAACTGAATGAGGTGTCCAAGTTTGATGCATATCCCATGCCACGAGTGGATGAGCTTATTGAGAGGTTAGGCCAAGCTCAGTATTTTTCTATGTTAGACCTCACCAAAGGGTACTGGCAGGTTACGATTAAGGACGTATTGTCTGAAACAGCGTAAACGAGCACTGCATATGAAGTGACTGTATCTGCTGTTGAATATTATGAATTAAAGGAGAAGTTTTTAAGAGGATGAAAATTGCTTTCTAGAGCCGTTTTTCTACTATTTTCTACTTTACTGGCAGGTACCCTTGACGGAGGCTGCCAAGGAAAAAACAGCTTTCATCACGCCAGAGGGGCTGTATCAGTACAAGGTATTACCCTTTGGTCTACATGGCACTCCCATGTTTCAAAGGTTAATGGACATTGTACTCCTTCCACATCATCAGTACGCTTCGGCTTACCTGGATGATATCGTTATCCACAGCACCGACTGGGAAAGTCACCTACCTAAAGTACAGGCTGTAGTGGACTCCCTTAGGAAGGCTGGCTTAACCTCCATATGTATTTTTTTATTTTCACTTTATGTTTTCGTGGCAGTGTATTGTTTAATAAAGAACAAATAAAAGTTACATTTTAAATGATAAGACCAGAAACAGGAAACTATAGTCGCAGACTATTGAAACATTAATGCCTGGTGTGAACAAACACCAGACTTAAGGTGACTGTTTTTTCCTTAAAAAACTGACTTTTTGTTGTCACTTTCCTTATGTGTCATTAAAACACTGAACTGTTTAAGTTAAAGACGTTTTCGTCGCCTCTATACTGCATCCGCAAGCCTGTCTACCGGAGCAAATCTCCACAATATATATAATAAAAAATTGCCAGCAGTCTGCAGTAAAGGTACTCATGGGCATTACCAATTGACGGTGTGTCTGACTCGGCGCAATCAGTGCTGCCAGTGTCAGGCTGTGCAGGGACACACACCCAACTGGTAACACCCATCTGTACCTTTACTGCAAGCTGCTGACCATCCATAAACTTCTAGTAGAAATACCAGGGGAATGGCACAATATAGAGTCATAAGAGAAGATGCTCCAGAATTGTTATTTTTATGGGGAATGCAAGTAGTTACTAAGACAGACATGTCAGGAGAGGGGACAGGTCCTCTTTAGGATGAAAGAGTGGGGGTGTAGCAAGTTACCCTCCAGGCACTGACAAAGCAGCCTAGACTCTGTCTAAAAAAATTCAGATGTTTATATTACTAAATACAAATGTAAATCAAACTATATCAGTAGTTATAAAAAATTTCAATGCAATTTTAGTTTTGACAACCGCTGCTGCTATCTCTTCTTTTTAGCTCATGGACCCTAATATAGTAAAGTACCTTTGAAAGAAGTATTTGAAATGCAAAATCTGTAACAGGACCCTTCACCCACCATGTGCCATTTAGGCCTCATGCATATGACAGTATCCTTTTTGCAGACCACAAAACACAGATCCGAAAAAAACACGCATGACATCCATGTAATGTCCGTGTTGCGTCCGTTTTTTGCAGACCCTCTGACATCAAGGGCTCTGTAGTCCAGCAATAGGACATGTTCTATCTTTTTGTGGAAAGGACACATCCACGAGCGCTCTGTGTGCAATTTGCAAAAAAAAAAGGCAAATCAGACAAGGATACAAAATACGGTCATGTATATGAGGCCTTATTGTGTACCAGTGCCTTCCTATAAGGGCAGAGGCATGGGTGTGACTTCTCCCTCTACTCTCCTTGTAGCAATTTCCTTGATTTTCTTATGCTATGTTAGAGAATCTGTTACATTATAAAAGCAATCCAATCTGTAGGCAGCAGGTTATAGATCAGGAGGAGCTGAGCAGATATAGTTTTGTGGGGAGAAAGTTCAGTAGAACCTGTAGAACCTGCTCTTTCTATGTTTAGGAGTCCAGTGGACAGTCCTACTCAGTGATTGACAGCCTTCCTTGTCTTAGTGGGCAGACACAGATAGTTACCAATTGATGTTGAAGACATTGGTAGCTCAGTGGTAAACAATGCGCTACTGCGCTAAGGTCCTAGGTTCAAATCCAACTGAGGATGGAAGCATGGAGTTGGTATGTTCTCCCTGTGTTCCTGTGGATTTCTTCCCAAAGACATATAGTACTGATAAGTAATTTATATTGTGAGAACCAGTGGGGACAGCAAGTGATAAGCGCTGTGGAATATGTGTCATGGATGGTGTTGCAGGAAACTAGAAGTCACCAATAAAGATCCAACTGACTTGATCCCAAACTAAGGAACATATGGGTGAGCCCTATAAAAGCCCTAGAGCTCTCCCTGACTGCTCAGCCCATGCAAAGATCTTAATGATAGAAAATTGCAAGCCCTCGTACCTAGACTGAGTGACACCTGAAAACCCTAAAATAGTGAGGGGACACGACCACCGTCTCCCTGCACTTAATACGGTGGGAGTCAGGGTCACCTAGAATCAAGCCAACAGGAAAACACAAATAAAGGAAAATACTTTTCTGAGGAACCAGCAGTTGCAGCATCTAGCAGTGAGCACAATACAGGAAGTTGTATAAAATGCAAAGTGATGCAGTATGGGAGGGGATATAAAGGGATGCAATCAGTGCAACTAGATGACAGCTGAGAGAGAGGAAACGAGATGACAAAATGAAACCAAAACAAAAGAACCTCAAGCAAGAGGTACTGAAGAACGTCTGTCAGAGCTTCTCAGAGATCTGGCGGTGACAATATGTTGGACCTACATAAGCAAATAATATTAGACCGCCCACTGGACTCCTAAACGTAGGAGTCCAGTGGGTGCTCTAATTTATTTCAATGAATAAACTGAGTTTTATTGAGTCTTTTCCCATATAACTATATATCAATCTGCTCGGCTCCTCCTACTCTATAACATGCTGCCTGCAAAATGGTCTGCATTTTCATGGTGACAGGTTCCCTTTAATAAAAAAAAATTCAAAAATATACCCCGAATCTGAATTTTCCAGCTATAAAAGTAAAAGGAAGGAGAAGATCATGAGATTTAACAGGCTTTCATCACTCATTGTGGTAAATTTATTTTCTCCCCAGATATGGAAATACGTAGATGCCTAATTGTCCTGATCAATTATTTATCATTGCTGCCACTCTAAAAAACAAGTGAAAGAGGCCTGCATATGCAGATTTCATAAAACGCGCTGCATCCATTAGCAAAGTTCATGCTGTATGGCTTGATGAGGTTTTAAAAGCATCTTTGCAGCCCATCAGAACTCTGCGTGCCGCAACGTTATTATTAAAACATTGAGCTTTGTTGGTGGGTTCAAGACAAAAATGTCAAATCTTAAGATGATCCATTCTGCTCGGATTCTCCAGGGAGTCGCCCAGTGTGTCTGAGTTTATTGCAAGAATGTATACTAATCAAATAACCTTCAGTTATGTCACCTGCAAGAATGTATCAAATGTATCAATATTAGGGATGAGCAAACTTCTGTTTTCAAGTTCGGCGTACAAGGTTCGGGTTATCTAAGAATTCCGTTATGGATTCCGTTACTACGGACGATAACGTATGGTCCGTGGTAGCGGAATCCATAAAGGAATTCTTAGATATCCCGAACCTGAATCTTTTATACCGAGCTTGAAAACAGAAGTTCGCTCAACACTAATCAAGATATGTCACCTGCAAGAATGTATCAAATCGTCACCTGCAAGAAAGTGTCAAAGTTCTTCCCTCGAACTCCCAGAGGATATGTCCGCTCTCCGGACATGTCAGTTTTAGTAAACACTTGAACTCCCTGTGAAGTAACAAGTCCGAAGTGTCTTTTCTGAGAACTTTGCATTGTGCCGTTCCTCTGTCATTCCTACTGGAAATGTATGAATAAAGTGGCAGCTGGCTGTTACCAGTTTGGGGTGTGTCCCTACACAATGTGTTACTTTCCAATCAGTGCTGACTGTGTAGGGACACACCCCTTTGACAAGAGGTAACACTAAGCAGGAATAACATAGAAATGGCACAATACAGAATATAAAAAAAAAAAACATGATCCAGATTTCATTGGAAATACAATTCTTTACTAAATTAGACATGTCAGGAGTGATGGCGGGTCCTCTTTAAGGTGGACAAAGATAAAGGGAATTTTTTGAGCGCCAAAAGAACAGTATTAATTGCACTTCGGGCTACTGGGTAAAATGATTACATTTTCTGCATAGTGCGTTATATATTTTATGCAATTAAATGTGTCACTGTAAACCTACAGAGCCATTTATTCTTAAAATTACTGTAGCTCAAATGGCAAGATGCAGTTATATTAAGCCTTTAAAATTTCCTTAAAGGTATATTCCCATATTGAGTATTTGTAGCATATCCCTTTAAATGTCTGATAGGTTATGTGTCCCATTTCTTGCATCCTCACCTGCTCTGGCTCCCATAGACTTTAAAGGACAGAGTCAAGTAACCAAGCACAGCCACCTCTGCATTCATTTCAAAGGGGAAAAGTAGATGGGACCCCTCTCAATAGATGAGGTTCCTAGAGCCCATTTAAGGGATACCCTCAGGCTTTTAGGTAATTACAGTCTTAGGCCTCATGCACAGGATCGTTGTTGTGTCCCGTGTCCATTGTTCAGTTTTCCGTGATTTTCTGCGGACCCATTGACTTTCAATGGGTCCGTGGAAAACTCGGCTAATGCACCGTTTGTCATCCGCGTCAGTGATCCGTGTTTCCAGTCCGTGAAAAAAATAAGACCTGTCCTATTTTTTTCACGGACAACAGTTCGCGGACCCATTCAAGTCAATGGGTCCGTGAAAAAAACACGGATGCACACAAGATTGTCATCCGCGTCCCGTTTTTTTCCTATCATTTGCATGGCAAACTTGACTTCGATTTTTTTTTACTTTCCTTCATGTTTGGAGATCCTCCAAAAATAAAGGAAGACAAACGGAAACAAAAACGGACACGGATCACGGAACAACGGAACTCCCTTTTTGCGGACCGCAAAAAAATACTGTCGTGTGCATGAGGCCTTAATGTTTTGTACATATTCAGAGTTCAATTCACATTTCGTTTGATTTCAATATTAATATAGAGAAATAGATTAAAAAGTATTGGGAAATGTATTTAAAATCAAGAAATTAAAACCTCCCACTAGGGGGAGCTCAGGTGCTTACTGCAGACTGTGTTATTATTAAAGGGGTATTCCGATCATTTAAGGAAGAGGTCATGATTCTGGAAAATGATCAAATACGTCATGCTTCTCACTTTGGAGGGGGTAGAAGAATAGTCACCATGAAGTTATTAAAACTGAATTACTTTTTTTCAAAGGGGTTGTCCCACAAAACCTATTCTACATTTTACAAACCAGCACCTGGATTTGAATACTTTTGTAATTGCCTGTAATTTAGTGTAGCCACTGAGTTATTCAATTAAATGTAGCTGGATAGCGCCACCTGCTGTTTATTTATTTGTTCTTATTTCTCTGCCTACCTCACTGAAGTGGACACACATGCTCAGTCACATCTTTCCACTGCAGCAGACAGGGCACACCCCTTGTTTAAAGGACATGCCCCCTGAGCTGCCAGCTTGAAATAAATCTAGAAATTGGAGCAATGAATGGGAATATCTCGGGATCTATATGAGGTACAGAGCTGGTTCTAGCTATGTTAGAAAGAGGTGGTCGTGTACTACAGTATGTTTTGACATTAATCACGGGACAACCCCTTTAAGAAAAAGTGCCTTTGAATATGTATTCTCCAATGAGTAAGATTTCCTTTAATACATGGAGTTGTATGCTATTCCTTACAGGGGAATGTGTGTCTCTTGTCCTGGCCTGCTTGTTCTGCCACTTCTGTGATTTCCTGCTTATGTTACCTAATGTGTGCGCGAATATGGTGACCACCCTGTGCTGCCCGTCTCACAGGTATCACCACACCTCAGATGAAGAACAATCTAGTAACGACTGCAACTGCAACTGTGACTGTGATTGCGGAATATTCGACGTGTGCCAAGAATCAAGTGAATGTTTGGAACTTGCCATGGAGATTTCGGAAGTTTGCTATCACTGAGAGCCTGACTTTCTCACCATAAATCTGTTCTAAAATGACTTGATTATTAAAGACGTTTCTTTTTTTTTTAATCCTCCTCAGTTCTGTTGTTAGTGTTTTGTATTCGGGGTTTAATTCACATTTTAGAAATTCAGACTGAACAGTATTGGAAAGTGTATTTAAAATCAAGAAACCTAAAACCGTTCACGGTGGGGAGTTCAGGAGCCTGCTGCATACTGTGTTATTAACCCTTACAGCCCCAGAGTTTTTTTTTTTTTTGTGTTTTCATTTTTCACTCCCTGCCTTTCCGGGGCCATAACTTTTTAATTTTTCCATTAAAATATCCATATGAGGGCATGTTTTTGCGGGATAATTGGCACTTTCTAATACCACCCCATTTAATATTGCATACAATCTAGTGGGGAGCTTTAAGAAATTCGAAATGGGGTGAAATTGAAAAAAAATATAAAAAATTCCGCAACAGTTTTCATTCTCCAGGTAAGTACGATTATGCAATACCACATATGTATATATTTAAAACTGGGAAAAAAAATTAAACTTAATTTTTTTTTCATTTTTTTCTTTTTGTCGCCATATTCTGACCCCTATAACGTTTTTGTACTAATGTCTACAGAGCTCTGTGAGGGCCTCATTTATTTATAACATTTTGTGTATGCATTAGCATTGGAGTCTATGAGAATTCTACTATTTTCCTATGGAGTCCCTGTCTGTGGCAAGGCACCATAGGAACATAGTATAATCCTCAAAGACTCCAATGCAGAGGCTGCTGCACACACACTCCGGCTCCCCGATTCTTTCCCGGTTGATCTGCTACACACCCAAAAGTGCGCTCTTCTGGGGTTTTGCGCTCCCAGATGCTGTGATCATGTTTGACCACGGCATCTGGGGGGTTAAAAGTATGCAATCAACGTTTTTATCATATACATTAGTCCTGCCGAGGTCTCAAGCAGGTGCCATCTTTAAAGGGTAACTGTCATATTTTTATTTTAGTTGCTAGTTTATTAGAGCTAGGCATGTATACCTGAGTTAGTCTGTCAATGATTGTCAAAAGATCTGTAATTACCTTATAATAACAGTTTTCATTTCAGTTGCTAGGGCTTGTCTGTCTTCCTTTTAGTATAAACAGCAGACAGAGGGGCGGTCCTTCACACTGCATGCCTGCATTAGGTTTCAGAGTGAGGAGGCGTGTCTCTCAGTAATCCCAATCTGATTGGCTGGCAGGGAGCTGCTGGCTACAGCAAGTGTGTATGGGAAGTGAGGGAAAGCAGTTTTGGCCTCAGAGAACTGGCTCATCTTGAGAAGGTCCTCATATTGTAAATGTTTAAACAGCCATAACTAAGGTAAAAACTCAATGTAAACAGTGGTATGTAAAGAAACTAAAGATTGTTTTATGCATAATGCTGCTGCAACAGTAACATATGCTAAAAATTTTTTTTTTTTTAATGAAATCATGACAGTTGCCCTTTAAAGTCCAGCCTAGCACCAGCCCAGGGGCTATTATGATAATTTGAACTTATTCCCAATCCACTATAACCATTAGTTTAATGGGGGTCCTACAGTTAGGACCTCCACTGATCAAGACAGAAGGGACCCCGTAACCTGTAGGGCCTCCAAAATGAATGGATTGGCAGGTTGAGCATGTGCACTGCCACTCAATTCATCTCTATGGGATCTGCTGGAAATAGCAGAGCGCTGTACTCTCCTATTTCCAGCAGTCCCATACAGATGAAAAGAGCCGCAGTGAGCATGCACAACCTAATGCTCTGTTCATTTTGTGGGACCTTGCAGGGTACAGGGTCCCTGTTCTTGTGATCAGTGGGGTCCAAGCAGTATAACCCCACTCAAATTTTTATCCCCTGGCCACTGGATAGGGAATAACGTCAATTTATCAGAATATTCCTTTAAGCTCAATGTGCAAATAGTATGCAGTAATCTCCAGAGCTCTCCCTAGTGGTGGCTATGAGAATTTTAGCATTTATCTCTGTCTCTGCTGGGGAGCTCTGTATCACTGTACAGTTATAATAATCAGTACAGAAATCTAAGCCTTTTTAGATTATGAAAAAAAATATCTTGAGTCAAGTATATGAAACGACGCATGTTGTTTGTTAAATTTGCTGCATTTTTAAACCTAACACTTTTGTCTAAAGATGCTAATCCGGTTTTCTACACCACAACCTATTGGAGTGACCTTGGGACTTAAAAAGAAAAGTCCCAGTGATTAATCTGGAGTGTAACTCATCAGAATAGCTAGCCGTGCCCACTTCCCCACCCACTTTTCAAAACTGGAGTGAGTGGTTTAAAAATGCAAAAAGTTGCTACTTTTTGAAGACAGAATTCTGGAGTGCAGGATTTAAGGGTGGTCTTTCACTATAAGCATCTATGAAGCATGTTAATACCTTTACATTTATAAAGAATGGACCTGCCAAATGTTGGATAAACAAAATTGCTAATAAATATTTTGTCACTTATTACTATAATGTTCAATGTTCTCCTTTACTATGTGTCAGATTTTACACCATCAGTATACTGGTACAAAAATAATGTCATGGGAGCACCCCTCCACCACTTCCCATCCCCTACAAAGAGTCAGTAAGACCACCACCTCAATAGGAACCCACCACTTTTCCTGCTTCCCTTTGCACACTAAGAGCTTTTGTCTGTAGCCACCACAAGAGGGAGCTCTTTGCATTGTTTTTTAGTTTTTAGTTCAATAGTCGCTGTATAAAGCCATCTGCAATTAGTTCCCTCTAATCAGTGGCGTAGGGATCGCCATAGCAACCATAGCAGTGGCTATGGGGCCCTACGCCACTGGGGGCCCGTCCGGACCGCATCATTTTTTATTTTTTTTTATTAATATACTGAGTCTGACACAGGCTGCGGCAGCCAGCAGCCAGGCCCGACCGCCCGCCCAGTGTAGTGGGCGGGGTGCGGGCGGTCCGCGGCTCGGGCCTGGCTGGGGGGAAGGCGGAAGCTAAGGAAGGAGGAGACAGGAGAGGACAGTGAGTGGCACTGCCGGAACATGAGGTAGGCGGACGCGGTGGAGGGGGCCGGAACGGGGGCGTAGCAGAGGCGGAGCCAGGCTGGCACCAGCGCCGCAGACCGCACTGCACTTGCCTCTGTGGAAATTGAAGAGAAGCGCCGTAATCTCGCACAGGCGCACTGGCAGTCGGCAGAGGCATCGAAGTGCGCATGCACCGTCTTCCTGGCCTCTGCCAGTGCGCCTGTGCGAGATTACGGCGCTTCTCTTCAATTTCCACAGAGGCAAGTAAGTTCATAAAGAAGCAAGTGCAGTTAATAAATCTGTGGAGGACACTGAAGGGGGGGGGGAATCTGTGGAGGACACTGAAGGGGGGGGATCTGTGGAGGGCACTGAAGGGGGGGGATCTGTGGAGGACACTGAAGGGGGGGGATCTGTGGAGGACACTGAAGGAGGGGTCTGTGGACGACACTGAAGGGGGGGTCTGTGGATGACACTGAAGGGGGGGTCTGTGGAGGACACTGAAGGGGGGGTCTGTGGAGGACACTGAAGGGGGGGTCTGTGGAGGACACTGAAGGGGGGGTCTGTGGAGGACACTGAAGGGGGGGTCTGTGGAGGACACTGAAGGGGGGGTCTGTGGAGGACACTGAAGGGGGGATCTATTGGACGACACTTAGGGGGGGGATCTGTGGAGGACACTGAAGGGGGGATCTGTGGAGGACACTGAAGGGGGGATCTGTGGAGGACACTGAAGGGGGGATCTGTGGAGGACACTTAGGGGGGGGATCTGTGGAGGACACTGAAGGGGGGGTCTGTGGAGGACACTGAAGGGGGGGTCTGTGGAGGACACTGAAGGGGGGGATCTATTGGACGACACTTAGGGGGGGGATCTGTGGAGGACACTGAAGGGGGGATCTGTGGAGGACACTGAAGGGGGATCTGTGGAGGACACTGAAGGGGGGATCTGTGGAGGACACTTAGGGGGGGATCTGTGGAGGACACTGAAGGGGGGGTCTGTGGAGGACACTGAAGGGGGGATCTGTGGACGACACTGAAGGGGGGATCTGTGGACGACACTGAAGGGGGGGTCTGTGGACGACACTGAAGGGGGGATCTATTGGACGACACTTAGGGGGGGGGATCTGTGGACGACACTTAGGGGGATGTTCGGGTGGGAGGTCCTGGAGGGGTGTTTGGGTGGGAGCTCTGGAAGGGGTGGGAGGTCCGATAGGTATGTGGGGGTGGGAGATCCGGGAGGGGGGGGGCCATAATTTTTTTTGCTATGGGGCCCAGTCATTTCTAGCTACGCCCCTGCCTCTAATGGTGACTTTAGGTAGCAATTCTTTTTTATAACATCCAAGCTGTCAGTGGGGCATAGGACTGATTATTGTAACGGATGATGTTATGTGTGCTCCTTAATGTGTGCTCTACTTTAGCCTATGCAATAGCCACAGCATTAAGTGTTATATAGGGCAGTCAGAGAATCTAGATATGATTCCTTGTCTTGACTGTTGACTAAGGGCAAATAGAAATGGTCACCTCAGTTCTGCCTAAGCAACAGGTCCCCTTTAATAAAGCAGTCAGCAACACTTCATAATAAAACATTTATACACGCTCTTTGCATACCTCCCCTTGACATCCAGTTCTGGCAAAGTAAATAAATGTAATGCATTAGAAATCATGTTATTGGAGTTTTCAGCAGATGTTCCTTAAAGCATCTCTTGTGGGTTTGGAGTCGCAGGCTGTTTAAATGGATGGCACTTGTAATTATTCTTGCTTAGATAATCAGATGGCTTCATCAAAAGCCCAGAGAAGCTTTGGATTCCTAATAAATATATTCAGAGAGTTTTACAAATAATAAACAGGAAAGAGAGAAAGGATGGAAACAACTAATTATCGCCCCTTCTGACTCATATGCGGCCCTGTATTCAAATGCATCATATATTAGGCATAATAAACATAAGAAAGCTATAAAAAGTAATGGAGGAAAATGCTGGGTTTCTAAAAGGGGAGGTTCCAGGTGTGTTAGTAGATATGACAGAGATGGCAAACATCCCATGTGGTGATACTCCCTTTGTCAACTTTCCAAAATTTTTACCAAGTTTTTGTTTTGGGGGGTTAGAGATAATATTCCTAGTGGTCTAGAGTAGCATTCTAGACCTGCCAGGATACTAGTCAAGCGTGGATAATGGATTAATCCCAGTCTCAGACCCATCTCTAGCACCCTCAAGACAAGGATAATGTGCCATGAAACCTCTTCTACATAATAGAATAATCCCTTCATCACCCTGGACCACCAGAGATATTAGCTGATGATATTTCTGAAATGCCAAGAACGGGTGTGTACTGGCATAGGGAATCCAAAAACATCTCATTCTCCATTGCAGGTTCCAAGTTGAAGCCCCCCTTCTGACAATTTGTACTACGCGTAAACACTGGACATGGCCGTTGTGGTGATCACAGGATATCCTCATGTGGCAACATCTGCTCCTGTTCAGCTGCCGACAAATGTTCAGCACATGCACGGATACAGGCAGCAATCTCCTGTATCTGCACATGACGGTCCAAATAAATTCAACCCAAATTGAAACTGCTCTGATTGAGTGGAAAAAAAAACCCGTCTTTCTCCTTCTGTCTCCTTGATGCTCCTGAATCGATTGACATAATATTCGGATTCAGTAAATTCACAATTTTTAAAAAAAAATTGAATTTCACAATCATTTTGCTTTCGCTCATCTCTTTTCCCACATGTTCAGGAATGTCAACAGAAAGTGGCCATCCCCTTAAAGGGGTTCTGCACTTTGTTTAAAATGATAGATCATCAGCATCTGATCGGAGGGGATCCGACACCCGGAACCCCCGCTGATCAGCTGTTTGAGAAGGCAGCTGCGCTCCAGTAGCGCCGAGGCCTTCTCATTGTTTACCGCAGGCCCAGTGACGTCACGACTAGTATCACTGGCCTGGGCGGGGCTAAGCTCTGTTCCCTTGAATGGAGCTTAGCCCCGCCCAGGCCATTGATATTAGTCGTGACGTCACTGGGCCGGCCGTAAACAGTGAGAAGGCCGCGGCGTTACTGGAGCGCAGCTGCCTTCTCAAACAGCTGATCGGCGGGGGTCCCGGATGTCGGACCTCTGCTGATCAGAAGCTGATGATCTATACAGAGTTTAAACAAAGTGCAGAACCCTTTTAAATAACTAATGTCACTGGTGGTCTAGGGTGATGAAGGGATTAATCCATTATCCATGGTGTTCTAGGGTGGCAATGGGTTACTAATATCCCTGCAGGTCTAGGGTGGTTCTGCGGAGGTCTGACTCCCAGCGCCTTCTCCGATTAGCTGTTTATCTGCTCGCCGCTGCAATTGCGGTGGTGAGCAGGTGTAATTACAAGTATAGAGTTCCCATTCACTTCTATGCCTCGGCTCTGTAGTATGAGCGCTGCCTTCTCTCGAAAAAGGTCGAGAGAATCAATTTACTATTGATGATAGGTCATCAATAGTAAATAGTGGACAACCCCTTTAACACCTAATGTTTCTGGTTGTTTATGAATGTAAAGAGGTCATGGTCTAAGGCAGGGATGTGTGCTCATAAATATAATCTCAATTTATTTCATTTTAGAAGGTCCATCGTTCTTTTAAATGCTTGAAAATGGTACAATGTTTTCCTCCAACAAATATCACTTTAAAAAACAAAATTCTAAGTGCCTGTCTGTCACGACCATGGTCATGGTCGTGACTCCTGTAACCGCATGCAGTTGCCTGCGGTCTAGGTCTGGTTGTCAATCACAGGTGATGGCTGTAGTATGTTGCCTTACCTGTGGTTGCCGCTGGCAACATTGTTTATGTGGCAGCATAGCAGCCTGAGCTGTTGCGAGGCAGCTTGCTATGTTGTGCATGCGGTTGCACCTGGCAACCTGTCTATTTAGGTGTGCCTTGTTTCTGTGCATGAGGTTTATTTATGGGTGCACGTCCCCTTTAAGTGGCTTTCTTCCCTTCCCTGGTGTTGGAAGGGTTTACTTCCTTCCTAGTGTCTGTGCACTGGGTGTGTCTGCGTGGGTGTGGCTACATGGGCTATTTAACCTCAGTTGAGACCTGATGTCTGAGGGGTACTCCAGCCTTGTAGTAAGCTGAAGGCACCCTCCTGGTCTCTAATACCATCTGCCAGTGAGGGCCACCCTTGTGGTCATAAAATGTTATATGTGATATTCAGTTGATGTTCTTTTCTCTTTCATATTTCATGCACCTATGGATCTAGGTTCCTGTGTGTTTGTGTGTGTGCTGTGTCCATTTATGTTTGGGTGTGGACACTAGCTTGTATTGCACGGGATCCAGTCTGTGTGTCTGTGGCAGGTAGGTGTGGAAGTTCTTTTCATCCTCCTGCCATATCCATAGGCTGTTCATGTTCATATCCCCTTGCAGCTTGGCCACTTTAGACTCCTGTTTCTCCGCGTCCAGGAGGAACGGGCTGTCTACCCAGCTCCTAGCTCAGGGATCTGCGGAGGGTGAGTAGGGATCCGAGGTTCCTGAGCATGAGCACTTCTACCTTCAAGGTTGGCTCATGTAGTTAGGAGTCAGGGTCAGATTAGGGCTGCGTTAGGAGGTGACCTGCTCCCTAATGCTGTGGTCCTGGCCAAGTAGCGACCTACCATCTTCCGGCATCGCACGGCTGAGGGTTTTCCCCGTCCTCAGCCGTGACACTGTCAGTGCCACTAGAGGGAGTTAGCTGTCTGCAGCTTCCATAGAACAGTCCTTCGGGCAGGGGATCAATATTAAGTTGGTGGTAGTTTGATATGATGATCAGCGCTCTTGATTGTTTACAGTACACAGGCACAGCTGCTTGTCCATATGGACGGATGTATTTAGTACTGCAGCTCATTCCCTGTAGCTCACTGTGAATCCTTCAGTGTGGGGGTTTCTTCATTGTGTTCAATGGTGGGGGTCCCAAGGGTTTCTCCCTCACTGATCAAATATTAAAGGTCAATACCTAAGAGTAGAATATCTATAGTTAAATGTCTTTCTCTCGTGAGGATCGCCTTCGTCCACATGCACTATTGGAGCATCTGGACATCCGTCATTGAGGGGCTCCTGTTTGGGACCGCCTCTATGAGCAAAGATGGAAAGCCGTTCTGTGTGAGCGGCTCAGGCCGTCCTTACATTACATGGAAAACCATTTATTTGATCGTTTGACATGCAATTCTACATTTCCCCTGCAGATTGTAAGGGTGCTGGGAGTGGCGCGTAGATCGCCCTGGTCGCCACTTATTTAAAATGGGTTATCTGATAAGACAATCATTTGTCCTGACAACCCCTTTAAGAATAACAAAACAATATAACAGTTTTTCATCACATTTTGGATATTTTTTTATATTTTGTGCTAAGGCAACACAAGGTATAATTAGTATGAAATAATATTCTCCAAGTTGCTCCTTTTTTTTTTTTTTTTTTGCTGGGGGTGGGGGTAATGGTAAAAAAAAACTTACGGTGGATGATTTCAGTCCATACAAAACTTCCCACCTAATAAATTAGTATTGTGCTCCAGCAGATATTCACTGGAGATTTTAACTCTGAGTTGTCCATTGCGCAAGTACAGTTGACTCCATAACTCACCTAGGATTGACTGCCGGCTCGCTGGCTCTCTCCAGTTAGTAAAGCTTTACAGTAAGAAGGTGAAAGCAAGCCAGAAGCTTTGGAACTGGTGCAAAATACCTAGGAAAGTGCAGAAATGTGTGCTGCGGCTCTGTGTGCCAAGCGTTTTACAGTCACTCTGCGAGTACGTCGATGCAAGCTTATTTATAAGACTTAACTTTTGGCAACTGACATGTGCACAAACTATATAATTACCAGGTGTACTCCAACGGCCTCGGATTCCGCCTGGTAGAAGACGTGTTGCTTCAAATAAGCACGAGTGTTATTTAATACTTGATATAACCTGATATAACTGGGGCTTTTATGGTCTATTAATAACTTTTAAATACAAGTTAAGCATTAGCAACTATTTGCAGACAAAGTTACAAGTGTCTGAGTCTGACTATGTCTGGGAAGACATCCAAATCTACCTTATGTAATTAGAAAGCCCCTACCTAAATGGAACGGCAGAGGTTGTATGGATATTCCATTGCCTTCAAGGATGTTGAGAGTTGCTGTTAGGAAACTATTTTGACCTTATAATATAACGAGCGATGTGATTAGGAAGCCTCTATTGGCATGATTTAGAAAGAAAAAGGAAACCATTGTGGTCACCTTCACTATCGTAGTATGGAATCCTGCTTTAATTAAGAAGCTAATTCTTAAAGGATTATCATTAGATGGCGATGCATTTGTGTGTATATATATATGCTTGTGTGCATGTATGGGTATATGGGTTGTATGTATGTGTATGTATATATGTGTGCGTATGTGTGTACTATGTGTGTGTATGTGTGTAGGTATACCGTATGTGCGTAAATGTATGTATACTGTATGTGTGTATCTGTATGTGTTTGCATGTGTGTGTATGTATGTATGTGTATATGAATACTATGTGTAGGTATGTATGTATTTGTATGTATGTGTTTGTATTTATGTATATATGTGTACATATGTACGTATGTAAGATAAGATAAGATAGATAAGATAAGATAAGATGCCTTTATTGTCACTGTACAATACAATGTAATACAATGTAAAATACAATGAAATGTTGTTTGGAGAAATCCAAGTATGTATTTGTATGTATGTGTTTGTATGTATATATATATGTGTGTGTGTTTCTGTATACACAGTCATAGAGGGAAAGCTGTCAATCACTGACTTCAAAGCCCAGAACAAGCAGAGATTTAAAGGAATCAAATACAAGTGTTAGCGAATCTTTTCCCACAAAATTATATATTATTATGCTCAGCTCCTCCTGTTCTATAACATGTTGTCTACAGATTATAATGTGTTTCCATGGTGACAGGTTCGCTTTAAGACCCTGTCACATACTTTTCAGCCCCTTCATAGAATCTTCATCGCCAAGAAAAAAAAGTTTGATTCTGTATGCGAATTAGGGCGGGTTCGCATCAGCGTTATTGAATTCTGTTATAGATTCCGTTATAACAGAGTTATAACGGAATATAACGGAATTCTAGGACGGAATACAAAACAAAAGCGGAAAAAATAGTCCTTTCGACAGGAACCGTTATGTGTCCCCATAGACATGTATTAGGACAGAACAATGATGTTGAGTAGCTACTTGGTTCTATCGTATCACCTAATGGCCTATCATTTTAATATTGTTGAATTAAAAGTTATGTTTTTAGTGTAATAATTGATCACTGCTTTGGTTGGTTTTCTGGATTTTTCTGTGATTTGTTATATAGATATCGCATTACCTCTTTTCTTGTGTGATTTTTTCAATCCAAAGTGCACCAAGATCTCACACAATGCTCCCCCCCCCGATTGATTGACATCACCATAGCAGGGAGTATTCTGAGCATGTGCTGACAGAGCCATCACATGCCCAGGATTGCATATAGGATGCAGGGGAGATCTGATGAGGATCAATCAGGTGGGAGACAGGTGGTCTTACCAGGTGAGACCCAGAGCACTGCCTATATGATTGGGCACAAAGGTACATGTCATTATGTTGCCACTTGCCTTTCCATGAATTGGGAATAGTTTCATAGTCATAAGTGTTTTGATACGTTCTCGTTGATCAGCTCATACAGAAAGAATGGAATTACCATTTGCATTCTGTGTGTGACCCTCAGGCCATATGTTATGAATTTGGATGGATGTGACAACCTTGCTAACTAAATTTACATCTGATGTTGGTTGTTATGGGAATAGGAGCTGCTATGGATGATGCCTCCCTATATAAAAAGATATACAAAACATACACATAGAAGAAATATTGAAATCCCAGATGTTATAGCAGAGCTGGTTAATGTGAGAGCCACTTATTTTAATAAATATGTTAGTAAATACCATGTATTGAATCCTTAGAGCTCTTTGCGTACAGAACCCATCATTTACAATTTTCCTAGCACGTCGCCCACACACTAACGGATTCTCAGCATCGCCTAATGGAAAAACACTTTTGACACAGGAAAGTTTGAGAGAATGGTTTAGCAAAGTGATTGTTTGTCAATACATGGAAGACGTCCAGATTAAGGTTATTGTTCTCAAGCAAAATTTCTTGAAGACTTGACGACAAGAAAGAACATTTCATGGAGAGATTAAAATATAAGGGAAAAAGCAGAATAATATAAAATGCATTTACGGAACTAATATTAATTGACAGTCTATCATTCAAATCTTTAGGCTTCTTCTTTTTTCCTCCACTATACTTTACATTGCTACTGTTTACATTGGGGATACAAACTCACAAGTACTGTATATTGTGTATGGATAGCAAGAAAAACTGTCCTGATCCATTACTCCTAACAGGGGTGTAACTATAGGGTGTGCAGGAATTACAGCCCTAGTTGTGGTATCCAATGGCCATTCTGTCACATTAGACGTAACAGAAAATAGAAGTTTCATTTAAGCCTGTAGTTATAAAGCTACACTAATTCAAAGGCTATACAAAGTAAGGCCTCTTTCACACGAACGTATGGCTTTTTCAGTGTTTTGCGGTCCATTTTAAACTGATCCGTTGTTCCGTTTTTTGTTTCCGTTGTGTTTCCATTTCCCTTCCGTTTTTCCGTATGGCATATGTTGAAGGCTGCTTGCAGCCTGTAATTGTGGGAGGAGCGTGCTCACCCTTTATAATCCCCCTCCTACAAGCAGGAGGGCGCCCGTTGTTGCTTACTTTTTCATTGATTGAGCAGCAGCAGCCCAGCGCCTGACGTCACTTCCGGTCGCGTCTCCCGTCGGTGTGTTCTCCACGCTGCCCCTTCGTGCTCCCAGCCGCGTTCCCTGTCGTGAGTATTGCCGCTCTGCGGCTGGCCGGACGCGCCGCCACCTCGTATGTTCTGGGTAGCAGCGCAGCTGCCCGTCGAACCCCCGCTCTGCCTGGCCGCCGCTGCGCCCCGGTCTGTGTTCAGTGTGGGGCCTCCCCTCTCCCGCCCCGCTCCGGGTTCCTCTGCCCCCCCCCGCTACTTATCCTCCGGCGCTTGCATCGCGGGTGGGGGGGTGGGGGGTTCGCGGGATGACGGCTCACAGCTACTCCGAGCGGGATCCTCCCTGCGGGGGTGTCCCTGGCAGTAGGGGCAGAGGCATTCAGGTTGTGCCTTCTAGCCCCCCCCTGCCACTGGTTAAAATTGCTCAGTATGCCACGTTCCCAGTGCGGGGGTCCGGGGCGGCCGGCTTCCGGGTGCCGGCCTGCTGCCATTAACCCCCGCACTGCCGTGTGTGAGAAAAAAAAAAAAAAAAAAGGGTCAAAATGCTTGTCCTGGCTTGGCATGCTCCTGTCAACCCCTGCAGGGAAGGAGAAGTAGAATGGAGCACTTCCATGATCTTCCTGACAGCTGGCCATCGGGTCAACCCCTGCAAAATAAAATTAAATTAATAAATTAATTATAGAGGGGGGGGGGGAAATAGGTTGCGATGCCAGGCTGGGCAACCTTCAGCCACGCCGGTGCAGTATCCGGTCTCGCCCCTTGGGTGTTCAGGGGCAGTCGTTCGCTGGGGTCAGGGGTCTGGTACCTGGGCCTCACCGGTGCGGCTGCCCTTGGGTCACCCGGGGGGGGGGGGTCTCCCTGTTCGCTCTGGCATGTGCCTCCCTGATTCGACGGTGATTTCTCCCTGAATCACTCAGGTATATGTCTCTCTGAATCGCTCAGGTGTAATGTCTCCCTGAATCGCTCAGATGTAATGTCTCCCTGAATCGCTCAAGTGTAATGTCTCCCTGAATCGCTCAAATGTAATATCTCCCTGAATCGCTTAGGTGTAATGTCTCCCCAAATCGCGCTAGTATAATGTCTCCCTGAATCGCTCAGGGTAATGTCGCCCTGAATCGCGCTGGTGTAAGGTCTCCCTGAATCGCTCAGGTGTAATGTCGCCCCGAATCGCTCAGGTGTAATGTCTCCCCAAATCGCGCTGGTGTAATGTCTCCCTGAATCGCTCAGATGTAATGTCACCCTGAATCGCTCAGGTGTAATGTCTCCCTGAATCGCTCAGGTGTAATGTCTCCCTGAATCGCTCAGGTGTAATGTCTCCCTGAATCGCTCAGGTGTAATGTCTCCCTGAATCGCTCAGGTGCAATGTCTCCCTGAATCGCTCAGGTGCAATGTCTCCCTGAATCGCTCAGGTGCAATGTCTCCCTGAATCGCTCAGGTGCAATGTCTCCCTGAATCGCTCAGGTGCAATGTCTTCTCTGGTTGGCTCTGGTGTAATGTCTTCTCTGGCTTGCTCAGGTGGTATCTGCCCTGATTCGCTCTGGCGTTAATATCTTCCCTGAATCACTCAGATATCATGTTTTCCCTCAGTCATTCAGGTGCGGTGTCTGCCCGGCTTCGTGTGGGTGTTGCATGTTCACTGGGTCACTCGGGGGTCATGGGTCCCTTGTTCATTCGGGGGACATGTGTTCCCTGTTCGCCCGGGTGTCATGGATCCCCTTGGTTGGCCGGGCGTCTTGTGTTCTCCTGTGCGTTCCCTGTTCGTTCGGGGGGCATGTGTTCCCTGCGTTGGTCAAGTTTCATGTGCAGTATAAACCCGGGTGTCATGTGTTCCCTGAGTCCCTCGGGCACGGTTCCGGTCCAGGTTCGTATGGGTCAGGGTCACGCACCCGTTCACTGCATGAGGGACTAGCTGTTCGCATCCCTCGCCGGGTATCGGTCCGAACACAGCTTATTTCTTCATAAACAGGGCCTCGGCCACCAGAGCTGCAAGCAAGCCACTATCGTTGCGCCAACATTTCCTCCTTGTCCAGGTAAGATCCAGCCACGAGGCTGCTGTTACACCCTGTCACTGCGTTAAGTATTCGTCTTCACGAGCTCCCGTTCATAGGTCTTCATCTCACTGCAGAAGGCAGTAGCGTGGTTCTCTTCCCTGATTCGCTCAGGCATCATGTTTTTTTCCAAATCTCAGGTGTCATGTTCCCAAAAAAAAATAAAAAATCGCATGTGTCATGTCTTCCCTGAATCGCTCAGGGTTATGTTTTCTCCAAATTGCAGGTGTCATTTACCCAAGAATCGCAGGTGCCATGTCTTCCCTGAATCGCTCAGGGTTATGTTTTCTCCAAGTCACAGGTGTCATGTTCCCAAATTGCATGTGTCCTGTCTTCCCTAGGTGACTCAGGGGCCAGGTTCCCTGGATTGCTCTGGTGTCATGCCTCCCCTTACTCACTTAGGGGTAATTTTCCCTGGATCGATCGGGTCTTGTGTGTTCCCTGGATTTCTGTTTTCCGCAGGTTGTTGCATGCGGCGCGACTTCGGGCTCTTATTCTGGCTGTCCAGGGTTACCCAGCAGTTGGCCATGGCGCCCAGGCTGCATCCCGGTTCTCCATCGCCTCTTCCAGTGCCACCAAGATCGCACCTCTCTCCGGGTCTCGTACTAATGCAAGCTTATTTTCGGGTAAGCAAGGCCTCAGGCCACCGGAATTTCGATCCATCATCAATTGGGTCGCAGGGCTCCTCAATGCCCGGTCACTCCACGGGGCCGGGTTTCAGGTAAGTTCCAGCCAAGTAGCGGCGTGACGCTTCTCCGCAGCTCAGAGCCTTCCTTCATTCTTCACGAGCCGCCATTCCTAGGTCTTCAGTATCGCCGGAGTCGGCAGTGCTGTCCGTTGATTCGGTAGGTTGCGATCCTTTCTATACCATGTTCATTCCTGTTTCCTTCTGATTCTCAGGTTCATGTATTTCCCGGATTAGCTAAAAAATTCACGTATTTACCCATTCACCCAGGTCTAATTCCCCAGAGTCGCGCGGGTTTACGTGTTTCCTGGATCGCTCGGGTTCATGCATTTCCCTGAAACACTCAGGTTCATGTATTTACCTGAATCACTCGGGTTATGTTTCCAAATTCGCCCAGGTTCATGTTTCTGGATCGCTCAGGTTCATGTAGGTGCCCAAATCACTCAGGGTTCACGATTTCCCTGAATCGCTCAGGTTTGTATTTTCCTTTCTTTCAGGTTGGCGGTATTTCCAGGTGGTATGTTTTTCTGATTCACCCAGGTTACGTATTTCCCGGAATCACTCAGGTTTTGTTTTTCCTGTCTCTTTCAGGTTGGCGGTATTTCCAGGTTGTGTGTATTTCCTTGATTCACTCAGGTTGCGTATTCCCTGAATCGCTCAGGTCTTTCTTCCCACAGGTTGTTCGCATGTGCCTGAATCACTCAGCTCTTTTCCACAGGTTGTTTGCATTTGCCTGAATCGCTCAGGTCTTTTCCCGCAGGTTGTTCGCATTTGCCTGAGTCACTCTGGAGCCGTTATATTTGCCTGAAACGCTCAGGTTTTTTTTTCCCACAGGTTGTTCGCAGTTGCCTGAATCGCTCAGGTCTTTTCCCACTGGTGGTACACATTTGCCTGAATCACTCTGGATCCGTTATATTTGCCTGAAACGCTCGGGGTTTTTCCAGCAGTATCTAGTGGTTCCTGTTTGCCCGGTTCGGGTTCCGCATGTGTGAATCCCTGATTGCATGGGATCCGGGTGCATCACGGGGTTTGGACATGGTCACCCATTATCTTGACAGTTGTTGTTACATCGGGTATTGTACTCTGCTCCCACTCAAGCGGCATTCTCCTGTTCTTTGCTACGTCATGGTTTGCTCAGTCTCACCTGGGCAGTCTGCACCCTGATTCCTGATCATCAGGGGACCTCAGGGCGTCCCCTTGGTCTGGGCTAGTTGCTCCAGCTTTTCGCCAGGCTTGAGGCCCCCGTGGCGGCCGCCAAGCTGGCTAAGATCCAGGCCGCCGTTTCTTCCGCAACTTCTTCCAGGGTCCTGTCCAAGTGGGAGCTCCAGTCCCTGTTAGGGTTCCTCTACTGTGCGTTTACCGATCATGCCCAGGGCAGGTCTGTCACTTCCCGGCTCCTCAGTCTCCAAAAAAAAAAAAAAAAAACTAAAAAAACACCATCTTCAGGGGGAGGTGGACGAGGCCATCAGGCCTCAAAGCCACCTCCAGGGTTAGCGCGGCGGTCCAGGTGCGTAGGCAACCCGTGTCAGGCGAGCTTCCGCAGATTGTCCGTAGCCCTAGACGGTCTCCCTTTTTGGGCACTCAGCAAGCATCAGCACCAAAGCAGCCATGTACCTAGGGTCCTATGGATTCTTAGACCCGGGGAGTTCACGTGCGGCACGGTCAACCGGGCAACCCTGTCCACCTTATGCTGTCCATCTCAGCCACCAAGTCCAATCAGGCTGGTCCTCCCACCGAGGTAGTTCTTCCCTACGGCCAACTGTTGGTGTCCCGTCAAAGCGCTCCAAGAGCTCCTGGCCTCACTCCAGTCTCCCGCGTTAGACGACCCGTTGCTCCCGATCACGGCATCCGGGCACTCCCCCCACGTAGGGGCCGCTCCCGCAGCATCCAGTCATCAGGTATCGGCCACGTCATCCGCAATGGGTCAGTAGCGGTCGTCCTGCTACGCTAGGTACATCCCCAATCCGCGAATTGAGATTGTCAGAGCCTTTCGTTCTTTGGGCTTCATGGGTCCGTGATGCTCCAATTACACATTGCACCCTACTCCATGGGTCCCTCAGGCCCGGGGAGTTCACCTGCAGCGCCATCTCCCGCACAAACCCTGCTCAGGCGACATCTCACCTGGCACTCTGATCACTTCATCCTATCCATCCCATCCTCAAGACCAGTCAGACCGGTCCTCCCACCGAGGTGGAATTTTCCCTACGGCCACCGCTGATGTCCTATCAAGGTGCTCAAGGAGCTCCTGGCCTCCCTTCAATCTTCCGACCTAGACGACCCGTTGCTCCCGTTCAACGGTAGGCCCCTGTCTTCAACCCTGTTCATGTCCAACATCCGTACCCTGGCCGCAGGGCTGGGTTTCAACCCTAGCACGATTCAGGCACTCCTTCCGCATAGGGGCCGCATCCGCAGCATCAAGTCACCAGGTTCCGGCGCATGTCATCCCGCAAGATGGGTCGTGGGCGGTCGTCCTGCTTCACAAGGTACATTCCGAGTCCACGGGCGGAGATCTCCTGGCATTATCAGGTCACACTATGATTCCATAAATGCTTCACTCCCTGCTACGTACCGGTTCTCTTTTGGCCACTATTCAGGCCTTACCTCGTCACTGGCGCCGGGCACACTCCAGCCAGTTAGGTTAGGACAGTCCGTAGGCATGCCTATTCTGTTCCTCGCTTAGCTCCTCCCACAAATGTTGAAGGCTGCTTGCAGCCTGTAATTGTGGGAGGAGCGTGCTCACCCTTTATAATCCCCCTCCTACAAGCAGGAGGGCGCCCGTTGTTGCCCCTCCCTCCCATCCCCTTTTCTCATACTCTCCTCCTAGGTGGCCCACTATTCAGGCCTTACCTCGTCACTGGCGCCGGGCACACTCCAGCCAGTTAGGTTGGGACAGTCCGTAGGCATGCCTATTCTGTTCCTTGCTTAGCTCCTCCCACAAATACAGTATACAGTAATTTCATAGAAAAATTGGGCTGGGCACAACATTTTCAATAGATGGCTCTGCAAAAAACGGAACGGATACGGAAGACATACAGATGCATTTCCGTATGTGTTCCATTCCAGCCACGGAACGTGATTTGCGGGCAATAATAGGACATGTTCTATCTTTTAGGCCTCTTTCACTTGACCGTTTTTTTTTCCGTTTTGCGGGCCGTTTTTTGCGTTCCGTATACGGAACCATTCATTTCAATGGTTCCGCAAAAAAAACTGAATGTACTCCTTATGCATTCCGTTTCCGGATTTCAGTTTTTCCGTTCCGTTAAAAGATAGAACATGTCCTATTATTGCCCGCAAATCACGTTCCGTGGCTCCATTCAAGTCAATGGGTCCACAAAAAAAATGGAACACATACGGAAATGCATCCGTATGTCTTCCGTATCCGTTATGTTTTTTGCGGAACCATCTATTGAAAATGTTATGCCCAGCCCAATTTTTTCTATGAAATTACTGTATACTGTATATGCCATACGGAAAAACGGAACGGAAAAACGGAACGGAAACGGAAACACAACGGAAACAAAGAACGGAACAACGTATCCGTTTAAAACGGACCGCAAAACACTGAAAAAGCCATACGGTCGTGTGAAAGAGGCCTTAATGGAACGTAAAAACTGAAATACGGAAACGGAATGCATCCGTTTTTTTGCGGAACCATTTAAATGAATGGTTTCGTATACGGAACGCGAAAAACGCCCACAAAACGGAAAAAAAAACGGTTGTGTGAAAGAGGCCTAAAGCAGAGTAATTTTCCTGCCACTAGACAGTAATGTGTTAGTGTAACATAGTGCCACCTGGTATTGATACCAATAAAAAGGTATTCTAACTAATGCTGTCATCATTCCTATTATATGATTTGTTCTAGAGTTTCTATTCAAACCTTAATTATGACACTGCTCTTGTGACATTCAGGGCATTTCTCAAAACATAATCACATGAAATGATAGGTCACTGCTGTATACAAAATCAAAACATTCCTCTCCTGCTGCTGCTCATCAGTTTGTTTTTCTCCCCATTATTATTATAACACTGCCCCAATCACAAGAAGCTATGTCCTCATTAAAATTACCAATATGAGCAGGCAAGTCACTGCTTCCCACAAAATAAACACATTCAACTTCTGCTGCTAACATCCTTCCTGCAATTCTTGTGTTGCAAGCTTTCGCTCTCCACCCCCAACAAATGCACTGCTATTGTAATATGCCCTAACCTTACTAACAATCCAATTTATGTCCAGGTCACTGCCTCACACAAGACTAGCACACTCTTTTTCTGCTGCCATCATCATTCCTATGATTGATTTAGAGCAAAGTTTCTATATTCACCCAACTTATAATACCTGATACATGTAGTCTTGTTGTGCTCAATAATATTTGTTGACTGATCACTGCCTCCCAAAAAAATCAGCCCACTTTACCTGCTGCTGTTTCATCTTCTGATTGTCTGCAAAATGTAGATTCTTCCCAGTAAAATTACTGAAATATTGGGGAAGTAGCAAGTGCTGCAGCTTTAAAGGGATACTCTGGCAATAATGAGTTTTTAGAAAGTGTCTACAGCCTGCTTTTCTAAAAGTAGATTCATCCATATTTCATACAAAAATATCAAGTCTTCCTTTAAGGGGTTCTCCATGACTGCCTCTCTAAACAGGAGATTCATACTTGCTTGCTCCCCGCAGCCCTGGCCCTCCATCTCCACTGTGTCCATTTTCTGGTCCCTGTCTTGTTGACATCCACAGCAACATGAGCATGGTAGCATGTTCTGCTGCAGCAAATGACTGGCTTTATTGGCTTCTATGGACCATGTGACCATGGCCACGCTGTACCAGATGTCAACATTGTGGGGACCGGAACATTGGCACAGCAGAGGCGGAACGGAGAACTGGAGTGGTGGGGAGCAGGTAAGTATGAATCTTCTGTTTAGAGAGGCAGTCTGTAGGAACTCCTTATTCGCAGAGAACCTTTTTAAGGCTGTATCAGTCCAATTCATGGACTAGTCACTGCCTCATACAAGATCAACACACTCCTTTTCTGCTGCTGCTGCCATCATTTCCATAATTGATGTGTTACAAAGTTTCTACACTTAACCAAATCATGATACTGCCTCTGATACATGTAGCCTGTTCTCTTTGTAATATAAGGACATAAGTCGATAGGTCACTGCCTCCAAAAAGATCAGCACACTTTACCTACAGCTGTCCCATCATTCTTCCAAGCATGCCCAGAGGAGGAGAGTAGAGGAAAAGATAAGTGTGATAGTAGCAAGAATGGTGGTTGTGGTTATTACTCACTGTGACGCTATCCTGGGCCATACAGTGATGGGAAGGACACATCTCTCTTCCCTTTGGGGCTAACCCTGGTTCTGAGGATTCACTTGCCTGAGGGTGGTTTGGTGTGAGTAGCAAGGCAGGGTCCCCTGCAGTAGTGGAGGCAATGATGAAGCAGTTTTGCAGTAGAACAGTTCTTTAATTAAGTATGTGTAGGTACATCAGTTATAGTTTTCGGCATGCATAGACTGGCAATTCTTACACAATGTGCGATTTCCAATATTTTTCTTCACACTGCAATTTTCTAGCTGACTTAAGCACAAGCATCCTGGAATAAGGGTGCAATTTTTCACATGAGGCAACCACAGGGTGGACCCCAATGTCAGATTAAGTTCTGCACCTTTTGTATAGGTTGCCATACTCACAGACAAGCTTTCCACAATGGCCTCAGAGGAATGTCGTATTTTTCTTACAACTGGCCAGGCTGTTTCTAATATATTTCAGGGCACCATAGGACTTAAGTCTCCCAAACAATTTTTCTATAGAGCCTGTAATGTCCTTTTAGACAGCTTATCTCCACAGATCTTCCACACACACCTCCTCTCAACACTTAATGCCTTTCAAATATATATACTGTTCTTTTCTTTTTACTTCTCTCTGGAAGACTTTATCCAGGGCTGTCTTTTCTGCATCTCCTCTCATCACTGTTTACACGCTGTCTTCTAAATCAGAATTCTAACACTCCCTATGGGGAAACTGACAAAAACACCACCTAGTGATGACAATTTCTTGCACCAAAAACACATTAAATACACATTTTTAATCCTTTTGAAGTGTACCACTACCATAGGAGGGATGTTGCAAAATCATTAAATATTGGGGCAGCATCCTTATTTTGGACTAAAAGTATTGCTAAGATATTCTAAATACCTCCTCAAGATGGTTTAAAGAACGAAAAGTTGCATTTATAATAAATATTCCATATGAAGCAGGTTCGGAGCCAACATTTTAATCTATTCTTTTTGCTCCTGTCTCACTCCTGACATGAATATTTGCATTATTTACAGGAGCAGGGAGATCCCCACACTACAAGAACTGAAGTGTTCTCTGTTTGTGTGCTGCCAGTGGGGGTGACCCATTTAATGTCAATGTGGTTAGATCCCAGTTCGCTCTTCATCTGAAAGGTTAGCAGGAATCTTGAAATGAATTTCACTTTTCCCTTTTGAAATATCAGCTGGGACCTGTTTGCCATCTGGCCCTGGCACCCTTCCACCCCTTTTAACATTTTAAACGGTAGCAACTTCATTCTCTTCTACTACAAATAGATCTTCACATATGGATGTTACAAGTTGCACATAGCTGGAGCCAAATATCTTCCCCCTATGAATGCAGCAGGTGCAAGAGGACGCATTGTTCAATGAGAAATTTCGTTTTCTCCCTCAAGGCCGCTATCTTTGCCTGTAGATAAAATTAACTAATATTTGTTCTAGTATTTCTTTAAATAACCTATAAGGATACATTCAGCAAAGATAAATCACGGCAAAAGGTGCACTGCAACAATATGCAAATGATAATATATAGCTAAACCCTCACGCTCATTGAAATCTACACATGTATGTAGATGGCCGTGTTCTTCTGCAAACGGCTGGTCAGCAGGAAAAACACTGGGACGTGCACTTCTCTGGTCCATTTTGCGGACAGAACATGCCCATTCTGTTCAGGGGGTCCATGAGAAGCATAAACTGCACACAAATGCCATCCCGATGTGTTCGGTTTTTTCGCGGCACAGGAAAGTGAAAAAAAAATGCAGTTGCAAAACGGTCCAAGATTTTGTGTCTGCAACACAGACGCGGGCATGTGAATAAGCCCGTATTGATTAGACATCAGAGACATTTCTGGTGATGAATAACCATAGATAGTGGCCACCGCTGCTCTGCCTACTTATTCCGACCATCTAGACATATCTCCCACTGTCTCCAGCCTCCAGGCTTGCTCTGTCCCTCAATGCAGGTTGCGGCCTGTTTGCTATCAAGGCTCCTCCTTGTCTGCTTGGCAAGGCAACCAAATCTTTGCCAGCTATTGGCTGACTACCATGGAGTACTTAAGGCTCCTTCCCCTGTGGGTTTCCCGAGTGTGGCGAAACCAACCTCGCCACTGGGTTTTGGAGAGGACTGTTTAAAAGCCTCTTGCCTCAGGATTATGGCCCATAGTAACTGTAAAGGAGAAGACAGACCGGCCGCACAGCTTAAATCTGTCTGTAGAATTGTATTTTATGTTATTATGCGTTCGGTTAAATTGTATGTTATGTGAGGGCACCCAGATAGCTAATATCATTGTATTTGTGTATTCTGAGTGCCATTCACCTAATGATATGCACTCAGACTTGAGCTATCTGGGGATATGTTAAATGTCTGTGTTTGCTGTGGGGGTGTGCCATTGTGTGTTTGGGTGGTGATTCCTGTCCTGTTGTCTCCACATGTGTATTGGTGATCTCCCCTTTGTCCTGAGAGATAATTGGATTGTGTTCGGTCGTCTCCGGGACAGAGGGGAGGAAACCATGATGCATTGTGGGGATATGTTGTATCTGTCCTGTATCTGCAAAAACTGTAATAAAAACCAGGCTGGGTGTGCCAGCACTTCAGATCACTGCTTGACCCTCAACACGGAGCCTTGTCTCGTTATTGGGGGATTCCCTGTATGCTGTTGGAGACTGATTGCCAGGAGTGTAAGCTGACGGATACGCTTTTCCTGTTCGTCTGACTGACAGCTACTTGTGAGGTTCCAGTTTGGAGTGCTATTTTGTATCCAGTTCGGGAGGTTGGTGTTCTGCAGTAGCTGTGCCTGTCTCTCGGAAAGGGGCATATCGCCTAAACGGATCTTAACCCCTTGTCTGCGAAACGGTGCCGTTACATTGGTGGCAAGCAGCGGGATCGTTCCTACAGCCAGAAGGACAGCTACAGGAGACACCATTTCTGTGGATTCTACAATTTAAGGGCAACGCATGTCCCAGTACAGTGACCCTAAAAGCACCAGGATGGAACCAGCAGTGGAGTACAGATACTCTGTGGAGGAATTTGACCGTATGATGTGGTTGCGGCTGAACTTCTTCGGACCCAATCCAGGTGAGAAATACGTGAAGTTCGTGAGGAATCTAGTGTCTACGACCCTACTATACCGGGCAGAAGGTGACGGTCAGCTGCCACGTTGGGTGGACCTCCATTGGAAGTTACGGTTGCGGGACAGTGGGAGCCCAGTCTCCATTCCCCAGCGGCAGTGTGAAGTGCAGGGAGTGGAGAGCAGCGGCCTCCCTCCCCAGCGGCAGGCTGAGTTACAGGGGGCAGAGGTAGTTGTTCCTGCCCCCCAGCAGCAGAGTGATGTGCCGGGAAGGCAGTGTGAAATGCAGGGAGAGGAGAGCAACGTCCTCCCTCCCCAGCGGCAGGCTGAGTTACAGGGGGCAGAGGTAGTTGTTCCTGCCCCCCAGCAGCAGCATGATTTTTTGGGAATTGGGAGCCGAGTCTCCATTCCCCAGCGGCAGGCGGAGTTACAGGGGGCAGAGACAGTCGGTCCTGTCCCCCAGCGGCAGAGTGTCCTACAGGGAATAGAGAGCCCAGTCTCCTTTCCCCAGCAGCAGGACACTGTATTGGGAGCGGAGGCGGTCGGTCACTCTCCCCAGCGGCTGGAAGTATGTATGGGAGAGGAGCTCGCTACCCCCTCTCCCCAGCGGCAGCTTAACGCACCAGGGGGAGACAGTAAGCCCCACAACAGTGCAGATGGGACCGTGGTCTCTGCACTTACAGCACAGGGGGTAGAGACAGTCGGTCTCCCCCTCCAACAACCAGGCTCCAACCAGGCTTCTTCCGTGGTAGCGCTGGCACCAGGGCTGAGTACCGCTGATCCCTGCCCACAAAGCAACCTCCACTCCAAACCAGGGAGCAACACAGAGACCGGGAGTACCAGCTTCCAACATAACTTTGGTGGATTCACTGGACAGAGACATGCTACGAAATTCAGCAGGTCCAGTATTTTGTTGTGGGTGGCCTGCCAGACTAACTCAGGTACCGACCGGCGTGAGGTCAGGTATCTGGTTAGTCTTCCCTGGGGGGGGGAGATGTGTGGCGAAACCAACCTCGCCACTGGGTTTTGGAGAGGACTGTTTAAAAGCCTCTTGCCTCAGGATTATGGCCCATAGTAACTGTAAAGGAGAAGACAGACCGGCCGCACAGCTTAAATCTGTCTGTAGAATTGTATTTTATGTTATTATGCGTTCGGTTAAATTGTATGTTATGTGAGGGCACCCAGATAGCTAATATCATTGTATTTGTGTATTCTGAGTGCCATTCACCTAATGATATGCACTCAGACTTGAGCTATCTGGGGATATGTTAAATGTCTGTGTTTGCTGTGGGGGTGTGCCATTGTGTGTTTGGGTGGTGATTCCTGTCCTGTTGTCTCCACATGTGTATTGGTGATCTCCCCTTTGTCCTGAGAGATAATTGGATTGTGTTCGGTCGTCTCCGGGACAGAGGGGAGGAAACCATGATGCATTGTGGGGATATGTTGTATCTGTCCTGTATCTGCAAAAACTGTAATAAAAACCAGGCTGGGTGTGCCAGCACTTCAGATCACTGCTTGACCCTCAACACGGAGCCTTGTCTCGTTATTGGGGGATTCCCTGTATGCTGTTGGAGACTGATTGCCAGGAGTGTAAGCTGACGGATACGCTTTTCCTGTTCGTCTGACTGACAGCTACTTGTGAGGTTCCAGTTTGGAGTGCTATTTTGTATCCAGTTCGGGAGGTTGGTGTTCTGCAGTAGCTCTGCCTGTCTCTCGGAAAGGGGCATATCGCCTAAACGGACTTTAACCCCTTGTCTGCTGAAACGGTGCCGTTACACCGAGCAATAAGGTTCTTAGTCCGCTAGTTCCTGAAAATGTGTGCTTTATCTTGTTGTCCTGCCTGTGCACCAACATCTGCCTCCTTCTGACCCTCCGCTGACTCGCCTCAACTCTGCCTGATTTCCGTATTGACCCTTCGCTGCCTGCCTTAACCAAGGATTGTTTACGTTATAGCACATTCTCTGCCTGTTCCTGACTACAATTCTGTCTGTCCCCAGTGGGTCAGCTGTCAATCATACATAGAGAACTTCAAGAGGTAGCAACCTGGTGATTCCCCTGCAGCGAAGTTCAGGTCCTTGTACAGGGGTCAAAGTGTAAAAATTAGGGGACCTTAGGACTAGACCAAATCTGTTCCTTACCCATTGCTGTAACAGAACCAAATAGACTATGGGACGTGCACAATGGCTAAATTCTATTAATTGTAACCCCAAAAATATGCTGGAAAAGGATGAAGTAACCCACAAGTGTTCATGAAATGTTAGCAATGGTGTTGGGATGAAGGGAGCGGGAAAGACCCTCGCCATTTGTCTCTATGTCTCACATTCTACAAAAGCAACCCTCAACCTTTTCTGAAATAAATCTTTCATAGTGACCTCATTTGAAAGCCCTTTATTGGAAGATCAGTCGGGAAAGGGGCCTCTAGCTTTTTTTAATTGCAGGAATAAACAAAATGAAAAATAAGCAACCATGTTTATCTATGAAGCGTCCTCAACACAAAGACTATAGGCATACAGCAATGTAGAATGCAATTGTCCGGAGGGAAGAGTTCCTTCCTGGCATTCATCTGCTCGTTAGTGGAGGAGACCGCTGCTATTACATGCAGCGATCTTCTTCACAGTATTGGGAGGAGCGAACGCTTATACCATCGCTTGTCCCTATACTGAGTAGTTGTTTGCCGGCAGCAGATCGTGATCACACATCGTTAGGCCAAAAATCTGGATTGCCCGATGGATAATCAGTGGCAGTATTACACTGCCAGATCATCGCTAACAAGTGTTACTACGAACACTCGTTAGTGATGATCTGGCAGACTATCTGCCAGTCTAATACAGCCTTAGTCTCAACTCTTTTTATATCTCACTTTGCATCTGCTCCACTCTGACACCTCGAAGAAGTAGTCATGACATCATGCAAACATCTGCACGTGCAATGAAATTTATACTCCCCGCTACCACACATTTGTAAGTGTTCATTCAAGCCAGCTGTGCACATAGTCGTACATAAACACACTTGTATTTTACTTTATAAGTGGCTTGCACCTTATTAGATGGGTCTCCAAATCAATTACTTCACATCGTAAATGTTTATACATATCCTACTTAGGTACGGTGAAGGGAATATATATATATATATATATTGGCTGTCTGTCTATGATTCCAGCAGGAGCTCAGTCAGTGAAGGGATTCTACATTTCAAGTCTAAATTTTTAATGTTCCAGAAAAGAAACTTTTTGAATATGAGAAATAAGGAGGTGGAAAATATTCTTCTTTGGTAGCAATTGTAAAAAATGTTGGCCTCTTCGTATTCCAAAAAACATTTCGTTCCTTCAGTTTGTTAGTGTTGAGCACGAATATTCGAATAGCACTTCTAGAATTCACGAATATTTAGAATATAGTGCTATATATTCGTTATATCGAATATTCTGCATTTTTTTCCATCTGAACACATGATTCCTCTCTGCTTCTTGCTTGTGGGCCAATGAGAAGGAATCAATGTCAAGTTCACAACAACACTAAATATTCTAATCACTGCCGATTAGCGCAATCGCAAATATATTGGAGCCGTGCCAGCCATTTTCTTCAGTCTCAGAAAACTTATACCAGCTTGAAAAATGTAGCCAAAGTGACCCACGCCTGTATTTCACGTTACGAATTCGCATTACGCGATTTTTACATTGCCAATTTTTCGCATTCAATAAAATAATCTCGAATTCTCGAAAATTCGTGAATGTATGACGAATATTCTACTAAATATTCGTGAAATATCACAAATTCGAATATAGCCCCTGCCGCTCATCACTAGAGCTTGTTGCGTGAGGTCTAGTTTTTGAGGCTTTCAGAATTCAGACGTATTTTTATGGTATCATTTTGTGGTACATATGACAGTTTAATTGTAATATTTTTTTTATAATAGAAATCAGAAAATAATCAATTTCACCATGTTTTTGACATCATTCACCATATGCTTTATCCTCTCTCATTTTGTTTAGGGGGTGTAACATGGTTTTATATGTTAGGACTAAAAGTTTGTTTCAAGTCTAATTTTGTCAAATTGGCCATCAGATCTGTTACGGTCCCAATGGAAAGTGCCCCGATTGTCCTGAAAAGTAATTTATAACACTCTGAAGTCTCCTATAACTTTATCTAGCCCCTTTCAAGCTCTTTAGCCTCAAGACAGCCACAGAAAGATACTCCAGGAAGGGTCACCAAGCTTTCACAAAGCATTTGATATGTCATAGCGACATATCAAAATTTTTATCAGGTGTGGGTCTGAGTGCTAAGGTTCTCGCTGCAGGAAATGGGCTCAATAGAAAGTCTAAGGACTCATCTTGTTTCCATCTTCTGCAGAAAGTAGAGAAAGCACAGCATGCAAACGCTTTCTCTTCTTGTTCTGGTGATCGTTGGAGGTCTCAGCACTTAAAACCCCACTGATCAAACCTTTGAATTGTTGCTATGACATGCCAAAGATTTTGTGATCATTTTGTTGGGTGAGCGAATTTCTTAATATTTGTTTCATTCCGATCCATCCAAATTAGCAAAGAAATTAGATTCAGGTACAAATAGATTCTATCCAAACCAAAAGTACTTTTAACGGCAGGGAAATGAGAGAAAGAGAGTGTTTTTAGTTTTGATGGGTTTGTGGAGTCTTATAGGCCAGGTAATGCTCCTCTGGGTTTCTGGAAAAAAATCTATGCAAATTAGTTTTCCCTTCAAAAAGAAAAGAAAGTTAAGCCTTTGATGCTACAAGATGTAAGGTAGTTGTCCTAAAAGTCAAGATTCGACCCTTGAAGGGGTGAATTTTGATTCTTTGGAATTGATTTGCCCATCTCTAGTTTGCTGTTCCTAAAAACTCTCATATAATGTAAATGTAAAAACCCTCACAGCATCCCACTAAATTTCTCTTCTGCAATAAATTATGAAATGTGATCTTTGCCCATGAGCCGGTTCTGGTGGGCATATTTGAATATTACATTACAACAAGTCCATCTGGTGGGTACAAAGGAAACCCCTTTGAAAGTATATATATATATATTTGCTGGCACCACATTTATTCTCACCATAGATTTCAATATCCTGGCCAATTCATTTTTATTTTATTACTTTTTTTATTTTTTTTTGCAATCTGATCTAAAGTACATAAATATATAGAAAATTAACATAGGACATTTTTAATCCACCCGTGACGTAAAATAAGGGTGTACAAACTACAACCTTGCAGACACTACTTGACTGCCATGAATATAAACTTGAATCCTGTATATGAACATGTTTTTGTACAAAAAAAACTACTTAAATATTTGTACTTTAAAAAAAATTAAATCAGATTACATTTCTAAGGAGTTAAAAGGGAGTTCATGCAGGAAAAAAATGGTGGCAGTGGATTGGAGGAGGTTAAAAACGAAAAAAAAAATATATACAAAGAACCGATACTCAACTCACCAATATCGCCCATGCTGCCCATGTCCCTACTGGTCTGTACTTCATGGTTTGGTCTTGTCACTCACGAAATGCCCATTCAGCCAATCACTGACTGAGGTGGGTCACTGCTATGACTGGTGATTGGCTAACTTTTCCATGGCATTTCCTCTATAATGGGATAAGTGCATTTAACTAACAAAAGGTACGAAAGGGTTAAAAATAAGAAAGGAGCATTACTCACCTCCTCAGATCCCCTGTCATTGCCTGTTCTGAAACTGCTCGGGTTCCCGTTGCTCTTCACTTCCTGTTCCAGCCCAACATTCAGGGGAAGGCCAACTCAGCCAATCACTGGCCATAGCAGTGACCCACCTTGACCAGTAACTGACCGAATGGGGTTTTCCTGGCATTTCTAACCTGTAGAGATGAAACAGGGAGTGGAGAGCAGCAGAGACTAGAGCAGCATCAGAACGGCAGCCACAGGTGTTATTTCTGACTAATTTTTGTTACTATCTGCCCATATAGCCCCTTTAATTGAGAATCAATGTTGACTTTTGGAAAAAATTAAAGTGTCCAAAAAATATATTTTATAAAAATCTCATTGAATATGTAACTTTACACAATTGCATATTATTACTTTTTACTTTTTTATTTATTTATTTTTTGCTACCAAATCTCATTCACCCACAAAGGAGTTAACTCCGTCCTGATTGAATATTGATCCCTGCCGCCTATGGAAAAGGTGTGCTGCAACACTGAAATGTTTTTTTTATCCCTGTGTATACGCAGGTGGAGTCATAAAATTATCAGACGCAGACTTGGCAGACTTACCACTCAAGTGAAAGTAACAAAGGAAGCAAAAAAAATGTTATTTTATTCAATTAATGAAACCAATATGGTCCATATGGAATTATATGCAAAATATTTTACCTGGACCCCAGGCTCCAAGAAATAAAAATGGCTTTGGATATTGTCCTACACAAACAGTTTTCCGTCGTTCCTTTTTTACCCGCAGACAAAGATTTGTGATTCAATGCTACATATCGTTTGATTTAAGTTGACATAACTATGGAATATTTTCCAGTAGAGAAAGTCATGTGACTGATGATAAAACGGCTTTCTTTAATTTGAGCAAACATAGGTTCCTGTATGGGAGTTGGTGTGATTCTTGGAAGGTCATCAATTGTGCTGAGAACAAGCCTTCATAAATTATATTATTGAGGTAGAAGAAGAAAATATAAAAAAAATAGGTTTTGGCTGCAGCAGAAATTACCTTGTTGCCCTTAAAAAATTCAGACATAATGGAAAATGGGATTGAACATGAAAATAAAAAGTAATGACTGAAAAATTAAATATGAACAATTCTTCCGAGACGAGCAGCGGCAGGAATCGAGCAATCCTTCTGTGACCGGGGAAAAGTAAACTGGATCCTTCACAGACTTTTACTGTATGACCAAAAGGGATTCATGTGAAATGGAAAAGTGAGAAAGAAAGATACAGTACATATTATTTTTTTTTTTTCAAAATTGTGACACATTTCAATGAGCTTTCTATCTGTCAGTCGGTCTGTCTATTTATCATCTATCTTTCTATCCGTCCTTCTATCTATTTTCTATCTATCTATCTATCTCTAATATCTATCTATCGTATCTGGAAGCACTCCAAAATACATTGGAAAAATGTGGATGTCTTTACTCCACATTTTTTCACTGTATTTTGGAGTGCTGCCTCTTTTTTCCATTCTATCTATCTATCTATCTATTATCTATCTATCTATCTATCTATCTATTATCTATCTATCTATTATCTATCCGTCTATTATCTATCTATCTATCTATCTATCTATCTATCTATCTATTTATCTATTCAAGCTAGCTATCCATTCATTTATATCTCTACCTTTCTATCTACCTATTACCTATCTATTTGTCAGTCCGTACGTCCATCCATATCTATCTATCCATCTTTCTATCTACTTATTTATCTATATATCCATTCATTTAAATCTCTATCTATGTATCTTTCTATCTACGTATTGTGTCTATCTATCTATCTATCTATCTATCTATCCTTTATCTATATCCCTAGCATCATCTACCTCCCTGTCTACATAACACATCACCCAACCTATCACCTTTCATAACTTTAACATTTCTAGTCCGTTGCACCAGTGGCCGCTGCTCCAGCCTGTCCCCGAGGTGCACGTATGTACTAGTTCCAGGCCACAATTAATAGAGTTGAGTTAATCCAGAACATATCTAGTAAATCTATAAGTCGGCTGCTCAGGAAATAACTTTCCTCCCAGGTCCCTGGTAAAGTGGTATTTACACATTTTTATTTTCTTTTTGTTACATATTTCCCCGGTAAGTGGCACATGAAACCTGATTACACTCATACACATGCTGTGCTCCCAGCTCCCTAAAGAAGCTTCTAGAACAATGGAGAATTTGTCCGTTACCAGTAACACATGACTTCCAGTGCATATTGCTGCCTAAAATTGCTGTGACCAAATTGGTCATTTCAATAAATTAAAGTGGTTGTTTCATCAGAGACAACCCCCCAGAATGATCAGCATCCACCACCGTTGCAAACGGCTGATTTTGCCAGGGGAAAACATGGCCAGCAATATGCGGTGCAGTAGTATGTGGCGGTCAGATGAATGATGGCTTGAGCTTACCAGATTGGGGGGCCACTGGCTATTTGTTACAAATTTATAATGGCCATATGTGTAAAAACTGACTTGTCTGCTCTTCTGATTTGTCTGTTTTCGTAAATAATTGTATTCCCCATGACTCTGGACTCTGGAGCCTCTTTTGCTAGAACTCTGCATTGGGCAGTTCCTCTTTTATGCCTCCTAGAAATGTATGAATAAATTGACAACTGGGTGTCACCCTTCAGCCTGTCAAAGGGATTCATTCTTACCAAGTTTAAAACTATCAGCATTAAAGCCTCATTCACACGTCAGTGTTTTGGTCAGTGATTTCCATCAGTGATTGTGAGCCAAAACCAGGATTGGAGCCTCCACAGACATAAGGTATAAGGGAACGATCTGCACCTGTTCTGTGTTTAGAGATGCACCTGGTTTTGGCTCAAAATCACTGAAGGAAATCACTGACCAAACACTGACGTGTGAATGAGGCATTTAATTGGATAGTAGTGTTAGACTGTGCAGTCCCCCCTTCCCCCCTTAACACCCAGTAATCAACATATTCATACATTTCTAGGAGTAATAACAGAGGAACAACCCAATGCAATGATTTAACAATAGGTGATCTATAATTCTTATTTCATGAGGAAATATAAAGCCTTTACTAAAATAGATATGTCAGGAAAGGTTACCGACCTTCCTTAAAGGGCATCTGTCAGCAGTTTTGTGCCTATGACACTGGCTGACCTGTTACATGTGCGCTTGGCAGCTGAATTTATCTGTGTTGGTCTCATGTTCCTATGTGCCCGCATTGCTGAGAAAAATGATGTTTTAATATATGCAAATGAGCCTCTAGGAGCAACAGGGGCGTTGCTGTTACACCTAGAGGCTCTGCTCTCTCTGCAGCTGCTGCGCCCTCTGCACTTTGATTGACAGGACCAGGTAGCGATGATGTTTTCACTGCCTGGCCCTGTCAATCACAGTACAGAGGGTGCTGCAGTTGCAGAGAGAGCAGAGCTTCTAGGTGTAATGTCAACGCCCCCGTTGCTCCTAGAGGCTAATTTGCATATAGTATAACATCATTTTTCTCAGCAATGTGGGCACATATGAGCATGGGACCAACACAGATGCCTTCAGCGCACATGGAACAGATTCTCATAGGAAGAACTCATTTTCCGTGGCGGAGATGTAATGGTCACATTCACTTTTTTATCTCCAGTTAATAAATATCCACAATGTGTGTGGATAGTCAAACAATACCCATAAATAATGCATCCCTTCCCCGTCTCAGTTGCACTGCCAATGTTAGAAGCTTTACCTAATCCTAGGTGGAAAACATAAAAAACAAACATGTTTAAGCCCCCAGGCCGTCGCTGGCGTTCTAAGAACTTCAAATTATTAATTTCCTAAGTTACAAACTGTTTTTAATTCACAATGGTTCACATAAAACGCTGACATGTTTTGTCCTGTAGGCATTGCTAGTCTGGACCCGTCAGAACAGTAGCATTTCTCGGGATGCCATAGCGTATCTGTTTAACTAGCGACCAAAAACAAGTTTACAATGCGGACCACCCCTAGCGAGGGAGAAGGTTCTGCCCCACATCAAAGTACATAGAAGTATCACCTGTTAGTTTTCCATCAGAACGCAATGGGATAATTTTTTTATGTGATTAGCATACTGTTAAATGGAAGGTATGTTTGCGAATGTTTTTGACACTATGTTTCGAGTTTTAGGGGGAAAAAGTGTACTTATAGTTATCCATTGATTTAAAAAATAAAAAATAGTACATCGAGTAAAGGGAATCGTAAGACAAATTATCCACTGTCTCCTTTTAAATAGAAGCTACCCTGGAGATGAGCTGATCGCCGCTGGTGGGCTATCTCTAAACCTCAACGATCTGGGGGAATCCACTGTAGGGGAGACATAGTATTACATGGCTGACAAATTATAATGAATGGTCAACCATTGAATTCATGGATGAAACAGATCTGTGAGAGGCTCTCTTGGACTGAGATGGGGGTACTGTGTAGTGGACCTCTCTCTACGACAGGAACTGAGTTTTTGTGATACACAGTACTAACATATGGTATCAAATTATCACTATGTTTTGTTGAAGGAGTGATCCTAAAAAACATACTTAGCAGCTAGGATAGGTGATAAATGTAAGATCTGTAGGGGTCCGACAAGTTGGAACACCATGATCATTTAAATGGGGGTTTTAAGTCCCCGTCCCTTTTCCAGAGAAGTTTGAATTGAGCAGTGGTCATCCATGTCAATATCTTCATATGCATGCCGAACCTGCATTCCCTGAATGTAATGGAGGCCAGTATGGCACCAGTTAATGTGGTATTTAGTGTTAGGTTCCCATCTTACTGAGATCGCCTTGACGTTTGGCAGACGGGCCCAAATAATTTTGTACAAAATGATTTGCCTAGCATCTCAAATGTATTAGCGTAGCATTAGCACCAGAATACTTTCTATTATTTTGGTATTATTGTACTTTATTTGGTTTGCAGAGTGCTGTTGCATCGTATATTTTTTTGCCTTTTTCCCATATATAAACTACAAATTGGCGTGGTATTAAAAAGCAGGAAGTGCTCAACCCCATATGCAGTGGTGCATCTATACAGGGGGGGGGGGCAGATCCTGCACTTGTGGTCCGCTGCTAATGGCAATCCCCATCAAAAATGCATTCAATGGAGGATGCCTGCAGCGGACCACAAGTACCACAATGGACATCCTACACAGGATAGCAAATGTGTGGATGTGATAAACAGTAAAAATAATATAACAAAAACAAAGACAGGTGCGATCTTACTAAGCCCTCAAACTGGTGTTAAAATTGAGAGATTAGCCAACATGTCCTACTGTGAAGGACATGTCTGAGCCCGAGCACCGTGCCAAGGTTTCTCAAGTAGCTCGGGACCTAACGCTAAACCTACCTGTGCCGTATGGGCAATACCAGGAGCCAGTGGGTGAATTACAGGAGCGCAAGGTCCGACTCAAAGCAATCGGCCAGTAACCTCCAGCATGTGACCATCCATTTTTCCCATATATCCAGTCATTAATTGTCATTTCCCTCCAGGGTGGTACAGAAATGCCAGAGGATAACCGATGAAATGGCCAATAGATCCTGTGGTTTTCTATGGGATTGTTTCTGGCAGAAAAACAGTGTCTCAGATTTACTAATGTGCCTGTGGCAAATTTCAATCTACAAAGTGGTGCCATTTAGTATATCTGGGGTTTCTGCACTTTTTTATGGCATACTCAACAATGAATTTTGGCTTTGCATAAAGGACGGGGCTTCATGGGACGAGGTGGAGTCTAAAATGCACCATTTTGTGCCAGAATTGCCCTACAGTTCTCGAGCAAAAATTTGTTTCAAAGTAAACCAACCAATAGCTGGTATAGAGTCGGAGAAAAGTGTCTGTCCCCACACCCAATTTGTCAACCACCCTGAGCCACTGGTGCAGGTCTGGACGACTGGTCTGAGCTCACACTATCTTCAGGATTAATAAATCTGGGCCGTAGCGTGTAACGTTTTTTTGGTTCGACTCTTTCATGTTATGGACTGGTATTTGTAACGGTTGCAGCAGTCCAAGTTGCGACAAGGCCTACAACCCAGGGGGGCTGAAGGCCACTAAAGAGTTAGTCACTCTTGTGCTAGACTCTAGCAGAAAACCCAGTATAGATGTAAGAATTTCCTAAAATTCATGTGAATCGGCAACAAAATTGTAATTAATTCTACCCGAATTGAAACTGCCTAAATGCTTTCTCTCTTTGGAAAAATTCTCCCGAATTGAATCCTAACGAATCAGAATAAAAAAAAAAAATTGGCTCGAATTTCAATTCTAACACCCAGACGAAAGAAATATAGTCCCCAGCCGAATATATTGACGCCGAGTAAATTGAGATCTGACAGCCTATTGTGCAATCTTTTTTTACTCATTTATCGTTGCTGGGCATGCTTGTGGAGGCTTCGTATAGGAATTTAACATGAAAGCCAGAAAGGAATTAAATTCAGCCATAAATGCCCTCTTCTGATATGCACTAAGGGCTTTGGAGATGGTGCGAGATAATGAAATGTAACAATGTAACTAATGTTATTGTCTGCATTCTGCAGCACAGCTATGCCAGATAGCGCTTTGATCTTTAAATAACCCTCATCTTGCTGCAGTGCAGGTTTGGGACGCTGTTTAATTAAGTCTACAGAGCAGTTTATACTTGATGGATATTACAGTGGCGGGTCAAGTTGATGCCCAGCAAAAAAATATATATATATATATATATATTAATAACGGCGCAGAGCTTTCAATTTCTTTTAAGACGGCGATAGAGAGCAAGGATATCCACCACAGGCCAATTTGACTGTTGCAAAACTAATTAAATGTGTCTTGTGTTTCCCATTCATATTATAAAATATATCATCCCCAGATAACGCCGTAATGTTTAATTCTTCATCCTATTAAAAGCTTACAGTAATGTCTTTTTAACATAAATTGTAACTAAGGACAGGTACTATTTAACGAGGTTGACAATAGGGATGACCTAGATTAGCCTGGCACGGCCACAAGATGTATTATCGGTGACTGTCTCATAGAGAAGAGGGATGGGAATCACATTTTACATTAAAGACTGTTGAGCCCAAATTAGACTCCTAGAAAACATTATCTCAAGCAAATGCATTGGTTTGCCATATTTTAATTGGCGTCTGCAACTTGAGGGGAAGGGATGATGTATGGGGAATTTCTCATCTTGTCTTATTATATTTTTTTACAACTTTTTTCTGCAGTTATCACACCGATAAAGAAGTTCCTCACTTTTCAGATCCTGTCCTATAGTTTTGTTTTTGCCCTATTTTACATCATTTGAATACAGATCGGGGCACCTCAATGATAATAAAGTATGTATTTTTAAAATACTTGGCTATAAAGAGGATCTCCAGGTTCTGACCACAGCTACTGTATGATGTCCCATATCCCACATGATGTCTATTACTAGCTTGGTGTAATTCACCAATAACTCACCTTTTAACAGTATTACTTGTATATGAAAGGATGAACATGCATTGGAAAGGGGTGTACGATTCGCAAAAATGTTATCCTCTGGTGGACCAAGGAACTCTAGTCAAAGCCTGCTTGTCATCACAAGTAGAGATGAGTGAAGTTTTGGACATTTCGATTTGGCTGCTTCGCCGAATTTTGCTAATAAATTAGCTTTTTATTAATTACTTTGTCACGAAGCAGATGTTTTTGTAAGTAGCGGGTGCAATGACAGGGAGTAGCGATAGCGCCACTCCCCATCATTGTTTCCCCCTCAGATTAACATAAAAAAATATGTAATCATACTTATCGCCTCCATTTGCTCGCGACAGGCCAGCTGCTGCCATCCTGCTTGAAGATCTTGCGCGAAATCTCGCGTGGCTCGAGATGACATCATCACACCGGCTGGTGTGGTGACATCATACGTCACCATGCACAAGATTTCAGCCAAGATCTTCAATCAAGATGGCATCAGCCGGCCAGTCGCCAGCAAATAGAGGAGGTAAGTATGATTTTCTTAATTTTTTACACTATTTCAGGTTAAATCGAGGTTCACAAGAAAACTCGACTTTACTGCGGATTGAATTTATCCTGAAATTTGGATCGAATTCATTTTGTTGGATTCGATTCGCTCATCTCTAATCATAAGTTAAAGGGATTTTCTGGGATATTTATATTGACGGAATGCCTTCAGGATAGGTCATCAATATGAGGTCAGTAACTGCCGATCAGTTCTATGAAGAGGCTGTGGTGCTCACTGGAGCTCCTCTGGGCTTCAAAGACTCCTAGCAGATCACCAAGCACAGCACCGTTCATTGAATAATGGCTGTTCTTGGCATCACAGCTCAGCCACATTCACTTGAATGAAACTGATTTGCGCCTAGGTCACGTGACCCATGTATGTGAAGTCACATGGCCTAGGAAGAGGCCTAAGCACTCATGAAGAGCTATGGCCTCCTTATACGGCTGATTAGCGGGAGTCAGACCCTGGCCGATCTTATATAGATGGCTTATCCTGAAGATTGGCCATCAATATGAAAATCCTGGAAAACCCTTTTAGGCATCTACAGTCTATCTATCGTGGCAGCATCAACCTAATTTCCATATTAAAACATTTATCCCACGAAAAGCATTTATGAATTATGATCTATGTATAGGATATGTGATCACTGGGGGTCCAAAGCCCCTATTCCAGAGCAGTTTAAATGGAGTGGTGGTCAATTAGGTGCATTGCCACTCCATTAATATCCCATGGAGCTGGCAGAGATAGCAGAGTACAGCAGTCAATAATCTCCATTAACCCCATTGAGATCAAATCAGTAGCCAACATGTGCCACTACAACTCCATTCATCCTCTATAATTGGGGCTTGGGACTTCGCCCCTCTTCTGGCATTCTGTGGAGGATCCACTTGTGACCTCCCCTCCCTGCAATCATACATTTATCATTCAGATTACTCTTTTAAATCAAGAGCAGCAAAGTAAACCATAAAAGAAGTTGTCTGGTATCGAAAACAATTTATTGTCCACACTATTAGGCCTCATGCACACGACCGTTGTTTTATTTCGTGTCCGTTGTGCCGTTTTTCGTGATTTTCTGCAGACCCATTGACTTTCAATGGGTCCGTTGAAAACTCGGCTAATGCACCGTTTGCCATCCGCGTCCGTGATCCGTGGTTCCAGTCCGTCAAAAAAATATAACCTGTCCTATTATTTTTGTGGAAAACGGTTCACCTCATTCAACTCAATGGGACGGCTAAAAAACGTGGAGGCACACAAGATTGTCATCCGCGTCCATGTGTCCGCGTCCGTTTTTTTCCTATCATTTGCATGGCAAACCTGTCTTAGACTTTGTTTTACTTTTCTTTATGTCTTGTGGTCCCCCGAAAAATAAAGGAAGACACACGGATACAAAAACGGAAACGGATCACAGATCAACGGAACCCCATTTTGCGGAACGGAACACAACAACGGTCGTGTGCATGAAGGCCTTAGTAGAGAGTTTCACTTTTCATGACCATCAGAAGGGAAATATAAAGAGCATCTCTTGCTCTGGAGGATCCAAGGTGTCCATTTCATTACATAGATAGACAATTCACGTCAATGAATGTCGAGTAATGCTTAATTTCTCCTGCGGGGGTGCTGTAGAAAACGTGAACACCTGATGCCAAGCTCCCCAACACAATAAAGATGAATTCTAGGTCTCCCAGCTGTGGAAGATTATTGCTATCAGCTCATCCTGCATGGCCCTTCTGACAAAAAAAGTGAACAACCCCTTTAAACATACTACTGTAATTTAAAGAAGGAATGTGGAATAAGAATTTTTGTCAACTGAAACAGAAAGCCCTGTCCATGTAAGGCCTCTTTCACACTTGCGTTGTTAGGATCCTGACGTGCACTTCTGTTGCCGGAAGTGCCCGCCGGATCCGTAACACCGCAAGTGAACTGAAAGCATTTAAAGACTGATCAGTCTTCAAAATGCGTTCAGTGTTACTATGGCAGCCAGGACACTATTAATGACGTCAGAATGACATCAGAATGACGTCAGAGCGCCCCATGCACATGGATGACGTGATCCATGCGATCACGTCATCCATGCGCGTGGGGCGCCCTGACATCACTCTGAAGCGCTCCGGGAGCCGCACGGATGGTAAGTATACTGCTCCCCCGCTCCCCACTACACTTTACCATGGCAAACAGGACTTTAGCGTCCGGGCAGCCATGGTAACCATTCAGAAAAAGCTAAACGTCGGATCCGTCAATGCGCCGAAACGACGTTTAGCTTAAGGCCAGATCCTTTCAATTTGCATTAATTCCGGATCCAGCCTTGCGGCAAGTGTTCAGGATTTTTGTCCGGAGCAAAAAGCGCAGCATGCTGCGGTATTTTCTCCGGCCAAAAAACGTTCCGGTCCTGAACTGAAGACATCCTGATGCATCCTGAACGGATTTCTCTCCATTCAGAATGCATTGGGATAATCCTGATCAGGATTCTTCCGGCATAGAGCCCCGACGACGGAACTCTATGCCGGAAAAGAAATACGCAAGTGTGAAAGAGCCCTAAGAAGTTTATGGTGATGTAATAAAGAGGTCAATCTATAATCAGGAACTAGGCTTGATTGGTGAACATGAATCACCATATACCCACCGCAACCACAATCACATATGCAGCAGACTGCGCCTTAAGAAAAGTTCTACACTTTCCAAAGTATTATGCTTCCAGAAATGGGCACCCCATGTAATTGCTACAATTTATTGAGAATCCCTCAAGCGAAGCAAAAGAAGTGAAATCTATCCCTATGAATTTCAAAATAGTCAAAACTTGCAACACTGGAAACCTATTTAAGCCCAAAAGCTCTTAAAAATTCAGCATTATAAATCTATTACCGTATTATCTAATGCTCTTTGTTGCAAACTTAAAGAACAAGGTAATTCCGCAGCCTCCATTAGTCCACAAAATGTAACATCTGTTCTGAGTTATTACATTTTTAAAGATCTCCGCGTAAAAAAAGTTGTTTCGAACGGAGAAATTTTTATATATATATATTGTGAGCAATGAGCGAATAATCAGTCATTTATTCTCGCAGTTCATAGTCGTGTTAAATGTAATGTTAGTTAAACATGGTATTAAAAATCATGAACTATGTTTTAATGCTTTTTGACACCAGACACTAATAGGCAATACCGCGCCGTATTATTTGTTTAAGTTTAGCGCTGTGACATTTTTACGACCATATAAGGCTTCGTATTGTATCCCGTCTAAAGCCGCATTCTCTACAATTTATAAGTTATTTTGTATCGGCCGCCACTGCCAGACCTGAAGATTACAAAAGGAGAGACAAAGACTTTTGCATATGTTCCGTGGGGGTGTTGGGAGACTCCAAAAATACATAACTGTGCAGCATCTTTAGGCAGTGGAAGAAGGGAAAGATGCAAATACAATGTGGTGATAGTTGGTGACTCGAGTCTCGATGCACCCAGTAAATAACTTGCATGGTTGACAACAGTTTGTCTCAAAAATTTTTAAATCTTACATAAACTCTGCCCAGAAGTGGGTGTGACATGGTGGGTTTAGGGCATGGCTTGTGGTGGGCATGCCTAAATTTGCCAAAGGAACTGTTGGTGAATTAGAGATAAGCAAACTTTTTGAAATTCAGTTCAGGTTCAGTAAGTTGTTCCAATTGCCCTGAAAATTGGTATATAACAGAGCGCCCAGTATCTAAAGTAAGTGTGCAGTGTATTGTACCCCCAAAAAATTTGGGTTCATTAGAATCCAAAGTTTTTGGGGGGAAATTCAGTACGAATCAGGTTTGTTCAGAACTGATGCACTCATCCTTGGTGAATACAAACTAAGTGCATGTTGTTTTCTGTTGGACCTTTGAGGCCCCTTAGTGTGTGAAAGATTGGGTCAACCAGAGGGTTATGTATACTTCCACTGGTTGATACTATTGTGTTGTCTTCTGCTGGACCTTTGAGGCCCATTAGTGTGTCAGAGTTTCTAACAACTAGAGAATTACGTGTACTTCCCATGGTTGATACTATTAGGTTGTCTTCTGCTCCACCTTTGTGGCCCATTTGTGTGTCAAAGTTTGCTCAGCCAGAGGATTTTTCGTGTAATTCCACTGGTTGATATTACTGTGTTGTCTTCTGCTGGACCTTTGAGGCCCATTAGTGTGTCAGAGTTTGTGTCAACCAGAGAATTACGTGTACTTCCCGCGGTTGATACTACTGGGTTCTGGTCTTCTGCAGGACCTTTTAGGCCCATTAGGCTACTTTCACACTCGCGTTTTGGCTTCCCGTTTGTGAGATCCATTCAGGGTTCTCACAAGCGGTCCAAAACGGATAATTTTTGCCCTTATGCATCCTGAATGGAAAAGGATCTCCTTAGAATGCATCAGTTTGCCTCTGATCAGTCTCCATTCCACTCTGGAGGTGGACACCAAAACGCTGCCTGAAGCGTTTTGCTGTCCGCTTGACGAAACTGAGCCAAACATCCCCATTGACTTACATTGTGTGCCAGGACTGATCCGTTTTCTCTGACACAATCTGGCACGATAGAAAACTGATCCGTCTCCCATTGACTTCCAGATACAGATAATACAAACGGATCTGTTCATGACGGATGCATGCGGTTGTATTATTGTTACAGATCCATTTTTGCAGATCCATGACGCATCCGCCCAAAATGCGAGTGTGAAAGTAGCCTTATTGTGTCAGAGTTTAGGTCAACCGGAAGATTGCTCATGTATTTCTACTGGTTAATACTATAAATTTTGTGGCTGGTACTTGGGGTATGTGGCTGATATAGAGACTGCAAATCGTACTGCATACTACATGTCCCTCTTTTAGCATAGATGCCAACCAATAGTACCTGCCACCATGGTTTAGATTTAAAAAAAAAAAAGTTTGAAAGCCACGGACATTAAGCATCTCGAAAGTGTCTTTCTCTCCAAGGCCATAAATCCATGAAAGTCTTACATAACTTCCATGTGTCAAAATGTTCTCTTGAGGAAAAAAAAAGTTTCCCCCGGAGAATGATTATAAAAAGATCTCCAAAATGCATTTAAAAAATAGTTTTTAAACTCTAATTACATATTACAAAGCCTCCACATGAAGCATAATCCGTCATGCTGGTGTCAGTCACCTTTCAATATGTCAATCACATTACAAAGTGTGTGTCAGTTTTTTTTTAATATCAGTAATTCTCTTTTTTTTTGGAAAAAAAAGAAAAAAGAAAGAAATAATGGCACCCACTTTGTGACGACGGTTCTGGTTTCTAATCACAATCTGTTCTGTATAGGTATTCAGCACACACTGGCTTTATGCATAAACACAATAGACCATATAAGCTAAATTATGATCAAATGGAGACAATTTTCTGAAAAATGCAAAATCAAATTGCACTTATTATTTCGTGAAGGTTTTTTTTTTTCTTCCTTTTTTTTTTTCATCTTCAACGGGAGAAAACTGTCTCATTTCTGGTCTCTGGAATGATAAAAAATAAATACAGTTCGATTATTTTTTTTTCTCCTAACAACTTTCTTTATACAACACCATATAAATCCCGCAGTGATACAATGTCAGGGGATATTAACAGTAGAAGTGGGATATGATTGGGTTATTACTGATACCATGCTTATTATTGACAAATAAATTCATCCTTTCACAATATTGATGGTGATACCATGCTGGTTGATTGACAGAAAACGGCATAGAAACCTTCAGATGACTAACATTAGCATAAATGTATACTATGCTGTGATACCAGCTTGTAATGTATTGTTATACACAGTCCAGCCTCATTATTATGTGCACCAGCTAATATCCAGGATAACAGCCGTGTGTAGCACGGACAGCAGCTAGACGGGTTGGGAGTGACTCAATAAGGTCCTTTTAGGTTGTCACAGGTAGTCTGAGCCATGCTGACTGCAGTGCAACCCACTAGCTGCTGGAGGGGCGCAGGGGAGGATTCACAGAGCAAACATGACAATCGCGGTGGTCCCACAGTTGCTAAATTGGATTCATGTCTGGGGAATTAGGTGGCCAGGAGAGTACTTGGAAGTCTTGGTCATGCTCATCTAACCAATGTAGGACATTTCTAGCCATGTAACATGTCGCATTGCCTTGCTGGAAGATCTCATCCGCCCCAGGGAAGACAATCAGCATGTATGGGTGTACCTGATCTGCAAGGATGGATTCATACCCAAATTGGTTGAGAGTGCCTTCCACACGGATGCCACAAAAACATTCCCCAGATCATAACGCTGCCCCCACCAGCTTGACTTCTTCCATCAATGGTTGCAGGGTGTTTTTTCCTGATGTTTCTCTCCTGACACGCCAATGTCCTTCCTTTTGATGAAGCAGAAAAGGTATCCCATCAGAGAGGGGTCGACCCTTTGCCAATCAGCGGAGGTCCAATTCCAATACTGCCAAAGCCTTTTCTTCCAGTGCAACTTGGTTAGCAGAGGTGCAACGACCATCCGTCTGCTTTGGATCCCCATACACAATAGGGTTCACTGAATTGTTGGTTTAGACACAACTGGCAGCCCCTGGTTCATTTGGGCGGTGAAATGCTCCATCGTAGCGTGTCGGTCCACCCTCAAACACCTTTGTAGCTGACTTTTACCTCTCACATCAGTGGCACGTGGTGCTCCACAGTTTCCAGGTCACTTATTCACGATGGTGCCATCTGTCCATTGACCAGACACTTTCACCACCGCAGCACGAGAACAGTTTATAAACTGCACAATTTTAAAAATTGTTTAAAACTAAAGTCAATAATCGCTCCTTTTACCAATGACAGTAATCAGGGATATGGATGCAGGCAGCCTATCGCACCCCTCATATACTCACCAAGCCAGCCCACCACATGTGACTTCCTTCATGAGCTGGCGATATCAAAAGTAGGTATGGTCATAATAATGTGACTCAACTGTATATATACAGCACATAATGGATTGTTGAACTATTAAGTTACAGATTATATTTTTTAAATTTACCAAAGGCCATTGATTACAATTTACAGCACTCAATTTTCAGAACCCCCGTAGCAATGAATGGAGAGCAAGCCACACATGCATGATGTGCTCTCCTTCACTTCATAGGTGGGACCTGCACCTATCTGATATTGATGGCATATCCTAGCGATCTGCCATCAATTGTCCCAGAAGGGCCAACCGCCTTTAAAGGGGTTTTCCAGGAATTCTTCATTATTTACTCATGGCTCATACTTACCTGCTCTTATACTGCGACGTGGCCGCATTACCACTGAAGCCAGTCATTGGCTGCAGCAGCACAGGCGACCATGAGCATATCCCGGCAGGATGTAAACCAACCGTAAACTGGAAGATGGCCAAATAGAGGCCAGGGCGCAGGATCGGAGTGGTGAGTGTCAGGTAGTAATATAGAAGCAAAAAAAGAAACGGAATTATAAATTTAATATCCAGCCATTTCCTAAAACTACTTTTTCCCGTTTCCTATCCCTTCCCCATTTCTAATACAGTAAATTACAACACAGTCAATCATGTTGATGTATTCACGTCCAAATTTTACATTTCGCATGTTGAATTCTTTCCGACCGCGCATCCAATTTGTGCACAATATGTATATTTCCCCTTTCAAGTCAAAGAGGTTAGGTTTTATGTGCCGACCCCGTAACTCATCTCGTCCCTTTCATTATATCCTCGGCATTCTTAGTAGTCATTTTTAATTGAAATGGCAGCAGAAATTAAACACAAAGGAAGGAATCCGAGTCGGTATTGGGCTGTTGAAAGCTGAAATCTTGCTTTCATAACCGAGTTTAATTGTCTAAGACTATGAAAAATTTAATGCAGGCTTTCTAATGGAGCGCAGGCCTTGAAAACATAAGTAGGCTTTGAGAACAGTAAAAAACTAAGAGATATGTCTTAAGGGGATAGAGTCCTTAAAAAGACAGAATTTAAACAATGAAATATGGATGGCTCAGCCCGGTACAATTACATGTAATACCTTCTAATAGAGGAACATAAAAAGGTGTTCATTTATGAAGGTATACGAGGCAGGAAGCCCACGGGTCTTCACTTTCGAGTGTATAAATGAAGGGAAGGATTGTGAAAGCTGTATTCTGAGGAGATGAGGAGACTCTCTGCAGAATTTGAATGTTAACCCATAATAAATACAAAGGAGACACTTCAACAAGACAGTTTTGTAAAGCCGAACAATGGGAATTGTAGCACTTTGAAGTCTGTCCAAATTTTTCAAGACACGTCCATGCCTGGCATATGCTTCAGGTTTCCTTTCATTTCTTCCAAGATTTTGGGCACAGTAAAATGTTACACATAGGAGTCCAAGGTGTAGCTGAACTATTATGGAAAAGTCTGAGTGGAGAAAATGAACTGTCTATCCAGAGTCGATACCGGGGTAGATGACAGGGCTATGGTGGCTTGGGTAAACATGGACTACACTTGTCCAGCCGAAGGTGAGGTAGATCTACTGGGGATTTACAGCTGGGACCAATGTTTGATGCACAAGGTAACAATACAGGACCATTGGAAAGTGGATCTAAAAGGTTCCTGATCTGAACTAAATGTCATTACACCAAGACTAAGATCTGGCCCACATGCTTATCATGTATCTGAAGTGGTCTGCATCCAGGTCACCCAATGTCATGCTGTTTACATTTTGTACGAGATATCTACCCAAAATGGTCCTTCATGGGAGGTTTTGAGGGTTTTCCTTGATAAATTGAGAGTGGGGCTTAAAATATGAGGTGGGATAAATGGGATGTGGGTAGGTATGCTTTGTTTTATATGAATAAGGAAGGTGGCATCTCTAGCCGTATTGCTCTACATGACTTATGATGTATTGCAGGTAATGACCATATGATGTCAGTTAATTGTGAGCAGCTGGGGAGAAAAAACAGAAGGAATGGAGTGGAAATATCTGCATGACGACCCATTTTTCCTAATGTTACCGGTAATTATTTATTGACAAGGTTAACGAAGGGGGTTGGAGGTGCCTGTGGGTGTGCGTATTGTAGAATAGTAAGGGTGATGGTCACAATGTTTAACAGTGGGTATATGGAACTTTCTAGTCTGATGTTGCCGAAAGATCGGTATATAAAAATGTGATCTTATAGAGACATAGATCGATGGATAGATAGATAATAGTTAGATAGATAGATAGACAGATAGATAGGAGATAGATAGATAGGAGATAGATAGATAGATAGATAGATAGAATGATAGATAGATAGATTGATATTAGATAGATAGATAGAATGATAGAGATAGATGGATAGATAGATAGATAGATAGATAGATAGATAGATATTAGATAGATAGATAGATAGATAATGATATAGATAGATATTAGATAGAATTATAGATACATATATAGATAGATATATAATAATATAGATAGATAGATAGATATTAGATAGATAGATAGATAGATAGATAGATAAATAGATATTAGATAGATAGATAGATAGATAGATAGATATTAGATAGATAATGATATAGATAGATAGATAGATAATGATATAGATAGATAGATAGATATGAGATACATATATAGATAGATAGATAGATAGATAGATATTAGATAGATAGATAATGATATAGATAGATAGATAGATAGATAGATAGATAGATAATGATATAGATAGATAGATAGTCAGATAATGATATAGATAGATAGATAATGATATAGATAGATAGATAGATAGTCAGATAATGATATAGATAGATAGATAGATAGTCAGATAATGATATAGATAGATAGATAATGATATAGATAGATATGAGATAGATAGATAGATAGATAGATAGACAGATAGATAATGATATATATAGATAGATAGATAGATAATGATATAGATAGCACAAGATTCCTTCTTTTCTTATGAACTTTTCCTCACTTGATTCTCCTCTCGAGTGCTCACTTTTGTAACATCTATGGAAATGACATATTAAGGAGTTAAAGGCAAATCCCTCACCCCTTTGAACTGTTTTCTCAGCATTACATGTACACAGATACACTTTTGATGTGTTAACTAGAAAATCTGACTGATATAGAACAAAGGCGTTGTCACTGAAGAGAAGACTCTGACGGAGAACCACACAGAGCTTATTGAAGAACTGTCAGAGGCGATTCTCCCATTTGTCCGTTGTATTTATCAAAGACCAACCAGTATTGCGGGAGACGATGGAAAGCGCGCTGTTCTCTGCTCCCAGCTCCCAGATTCCGATGACGAAGCCACAAAAGTAACATTATAAATGGTTTGTGAGAAAAAATAAATAGAACAGTAGAAGCTGCTATGTTATATCTAAGATAATTAGCGGTTTATGCACATCAGCCGCTTATAAACTGCGTTTAAATGGGGATGATTTACAGTATCTGACACGGCCTATGGATAAGAAAGGTGCTGTTTCTAGAAAAACAAAGGCTGAAAATTGTTTTATAATCCTGCACAATTCCTTTAAAAACAATGTTTTGAGATGTCGTCCTCTGTCCATATGCCCTATTAGCAAGCATGGTCAGCAAGGCTTGGGTGCATATGGGGCATCGCTTCCTGTGGCATCAACTGATGATTTTTAGGGGACGTGCAGCGGTGCAGAGGCTGGGAGTGGTAGTGGCCCTGATGAGATGCTGTGTCATGGTGCACTCCCTCAGGCTGTTGCTTCCTGGGGATCAGTCCAGTGGAAAGGTGGTTGAAGGATCAGGCCAGAGGTACAAGTATAACAAGTACAAAGTGCAGTTTCTGGCACCAGATGAGGAGGTATGGTGACAGGTTGTGTGGCTATTAAATGGCACTCACATGCACTTGCGGATATAGGTGTCCACTGTGTGATCCAGGCTTGATGGTTGTCGGCCTGATGATTTGGGTGACGGGTGTCTGAGCTGTAGTCCTTCCCCTGCAGCAGTGTCTGTAAAGCTGTACTTTTATGGATAACTCTGCTGTCTTGTCGCACTGATGCTTTCTGGAAGCAGTGTTCTTGATACAGATGGTCTCTCTGGTTTGTTGGTCTCACAAGAGAATTGGATATAGTTCCTAGGAGTAGGAGCTCTTACATGTGCTTCCTTTACCTTCTCTATCTACTCAGGAACTCCCCCATCCCATCGAAGCAACGCACTCCTACAAAGAGGGGAGGAACAGTGTGGTTAGCCCTGTTCCTGCCAACCATTACCTCCTCTGCTGGAATGTACTGGCAAAAATATGAAAATAACATGATATAATAATATATAACAATATAAAATATAACAAAATAATCTGTACACAGTTTGCAGATACCCCCAGGTCTGGGGTACTGCAGACACACCTCCAACTGGTAAGACCAAGGTGTTAGGCTACTTTCACACTTGCACATCCGTCTCACAAATGCAATGCAATATCAGTTCCGTCTTTCCAGTTGTCATCCGGAAAAAAAGGATCCGATATGCCGGAACACTTGGGGCTGTATCTGGCATTAATGCATTTTAATGGAAATTCCGGCATTCCGGCAAGTGTTCAGGATTTTGGGCCAGAGAGAAAACTGCAGCATGCTGCGGTATTTTCTCCGGCCAAAAAACATAAGAGGGACTGAACTGATGATACTGAACGGACTGCTCTCCATTCAGAATGCATTAGGATAAAACTCTGTTTTTTTCCGGGATTGAGCCCCGAGGACGGAACTCAACACCGGAAAACTTTAACGCAAGTGTGAAAGTATCCTTAATTTATTCATACATTTCTAGGAGGAATAACAGAGAAATGGCACACAGAATTCTAAGAAAAGATGCTTCAGAAGTGTTATTTTTATGGGGGGATGCAATAATTTGCTAAGACAGACGTATAAGGAGAGGTGACAGATTTTCTTTAAGGCTCGGTTCACACCACATCTTTTGACCCCTGAATTTGGTGTGAATTTCACGCCGTAAAGAAAAGGTGACAGAAATCCTCCCTCTATTGTTTTCAATGGGAGGCCATGCCGCGGTTTAAAGCCGCAAACGCCCCAATAAAAGACTTGTCCTTTCTTGATACGGTCTCTGGACGGATTCCGCTGGAAGACATAGCGGGTATCCATTCGCATTTTAGCGCTATTCAACGTCCCTAGACCGCGAGCGGATCCATGGCATTGAAATTGAAAAACTGCTGCAAATCCGCCATGTGAACGGGGCCTAGAGGGACTCCCTGTAAGGCACAAGTGGGCTTCACTGCTCAGTAGCTCAGGGCTTTCTAGGCAAGACAATGTTGGTCTAGTTCGTCAGACATGCTGGGAGTTGTAGTAACCTACCTGTTAGAGGACCACAGGTCTACAGTAATATATTATAAATGACTATTTCTGCCAGTGTATTGTATGCTAGAATAAAATAAAGCGTGCTCGCTGGGGGGAGGGGGACACATTTACGGTAATATACTTTTAATGATATACTTCTCATTTTTGTGTGTTTTTACACCCAGTTAAGGAAAAAATAGACAACAGCTCTGGCTCGCTCTCCATCTGTATTAATCTTGTGCCACCCATAACAAGCATTTATTATATTTGATGCCTATTTTGAAAAAGGAATTTCCAGAATAATTGGCGGGTTCCATTATAATACACCGGATGCCGCGTGGCTCACATCTGCAGTGAAATGAAGCGCGGTAATTTCAGTTTATTGTTTGCTCTAAAGTTGGAGACCAAACAGCAAATGAAAGGTAAAATCAAACGTAATCAGGTCAAGTAATAATAATATGATATTACTGCAGGCAAAGAGACGCTTTCCATATCGCATTTCCCATTGTTCCATTTACACAGTGCAAAATCACGGAAAATAATGCACTATGCAAATATAACATATGGACTAAGCCCTCACTCTGATATAATGATACAATCTTAGCCATTCACACAGTGTAGCAGCAGTTGCAGGGGCTTAGCTATAGGCGGTCCACAGGTAGCAGTCCGGCAGGACCCTGTACACGGGGCGGAGAATGCGCCAGATAATCGCTAACGAGCGCTCATAGAAAAGCATGTTAGCGATTATCTGGGGGTGTAACGGTGCTGCCGATTACTCGATGGACAGGAGAAATACTCGTTCCTCAGGCCAGGCATTTGCAAAGAGAGCAGAGCCTCTAGGTGTAAAGGTAACGCCCCCGTTGCTCCTAGAGGCTCATTTGCATACACTAAAATATCACTTTTCTCAGCAATGAGGACACATATGAACATGGGACCAACACAGATGCCTCCAGCTGCCAAGCGCACATGTAGCAGGTCAGCCAGTGTCATGCTGACAGATGGCCTTTAAGTGGTAAAAGGGACTTTGGGACCCCTAAAGGTCCCTTTAGACTGGACAGTTGATTTTCATGAAAAAAAGCATTCCTTCCTGGCAATCGCCTGCTCATCAGTGGAGGAGGCTGCTGCAGCGATCTCCTCCACAGTATGAGGTGGAGCGATTGCTAATGCCATCGCTTGTCCTCGTATAGACTGGTTATTTGCCGGCAGCAGAGGCTGTTTACACAGCACGATCTGCTTCCAGCAAACGACAATTTAGGTGCCTACGCAAACGATCCAATTACCAGACGAACAAGCGCTTTGCGCGTTCATCAAGTAATCTGTGGCACTATTACACCGCCAGATGATCTATGAATGGTTGTTAGCGATTATCTGGTGGATTCTCCGTGTACAGGGTCCTTAAGTCACCAACTCCTGACCGCTACCTGAGGACCGCACTGGGGTACTATGGGATACTGTGGCTGATCCTGCTATTAGTTGTTCCGTTTTTTTTTCTTTTACGGGGAGGATATAGCTAGCTCTGTTGTGTGGGATTATTATAGGTCACTCTAGCCAGCTCTGTTATGGGGCAATATGATTGTGATCTATCATTATATAAGATTGAAAAAAGTGTCTACCCAACCCATGATCCTGTACTGTTAATCCAGAGGAAGGCAAAGCAGAATATTTTAGGTGAGAGTGAGTCTGGGCCGCACATCCTCAATACTATGCTTTTGATATAACAACTGTTTTTCAGCATAATAAAACATGGCTTCTCAGTACAATATTAATAAATATATCCTTATGCTATGCACTATAAGGAGGCATTTGTATACAGTTTGATCAAAGAGCATAGGCCCACCTACCGCGACAAGGTTGCCTCTTCAAGTGGGGACCTACTCTAACTTTAGTGCGGCACTGCGCAGCGACCACCGGCACCTCCCCACCGCGCCACAGGCGACCTTGGCGTGGTGAGTGGGCTTATGCCTTTTGATCAAAATGTACACTAATGCCTCTTGTACAGCATGAAGTATGGGGGGCTGTACACTAAAATATAGCGCTGAGAAGCGAGTTTTATTAGATCAAAGCATAGCATTGTGGATGTGCGATCCAGTTCTGTTTTTCTCCCCATGATAATTGTTATTTGAATCTTTCTTCGTTACTACTGGTATCAGCACTCCTCCCATTCGGCACAGGTGGTTTTGTCATGGAACCATGAACCAGACGTACAACAAGAGATAAGTGGAAATAAGAAGGCTTTATTGAAATCAAGCTGTAAGCAAAAGTCCAAACGGATGGCTAAACCGAAGCAGGGTCTTGCGTAGCCAGAGGTCAGGAACCAGAAGGGTAGTCAGACGAAGCCTGGATCAGGAACCAGCAGGGTAGTCAGACGAAGCCAGGATCAGGAACCAGCGGGGTAGTCAGACGAGGCCAGGATCAGGAACCAGAAGCAGCAGCAGTCTTAGAAGCATGTGAACACAGGAGGACCAAGCAAGGAACTGAAGCCACAGACCTCCTATATGTATGAGCTAGGCATCCAGCTCCTCCCAGTGGGAAGGAGAAGCCGCAGGGTGGGAGGCTACAAGAAACCCAGAAACCAAGATGGCCGCCAGCACATGTCAAACGAAGGAGGACGGCAAGAAGGTAAGACCATGACAGTACCTCCCCCTCAAGGGCCCCTCCTCCGCGGAGTAAGGAACGGTTTCTGAGGGAAGCGTGCGTGGAAGGCTCGGAGCAAAGCAGGAGCATGGACATCTGCGGAGGGAACCCAGGAACGCTCCTCTGGACCATAACCACGCCAATGGACCAAAAACTGCAACCGACCGCGGACCAGGCGTGAGTCCAGGATATTGCTCACCTCATACTCCTCACGATTGCCCACTTGGACCGGACGAGGCCGAGGAACCGAGGAAGTGAAACGATTACACACCAATGGCTTCAACAGGGAGACATGAAACACGTTGGAGATCCGCATGCCAGGAGGAAGCGCAAGGGCATAGGCTAACGGGTTTACCCTGCGAAGCACTCGGAAGGGACCAACAAAGCGAGGCGCCAACTTGGGAGTGGGCACTCAAAGGTTGAGGTTGCGGGTGGACAACCATACACGGTCTCCGACCTGGTAGGAAGGAGCGGGCGCTCGTCTGCGATCAGCCTGGAGTCTCTGGCGCTGCGCGGAGACCTCAAGGGACCTCTGGATCTGTACCCAAGAAGCACGTAGGACGGAAAGGTGATCCTCCACAGCCAGAATATCCTGGGGAGAGAATACCTCCGGTAACACGGCAGGTTGGAACCCATAATTGGCCATGAAGGGAGACGTCCCAGAGGAAGAGTTCACCGCCGTGTTCCTGGCAAACTCAGCCCAAGGCAGGAGGTCAACCCAATTGTCTTGGTGATCGGAGACATAGCAACGAAGGAATTGCTCCAAGGCCTGATTGGATCGTTCTGCGGCCCCATTGGACTGAGGGTGGTAGGCCGAGGAGAAAGAGAGATGAATCCCCAACTGGGAACAAAAGGCGCGCCAGAACCTGGACACAAACTGACTCCCCCGATCCGACACAATCTCCCTGGGCAAACCGTGCAACCGGAAGACCTCCCTGGCGAAAATCGTGGCCAACTCTTGTGCAGAGGGTAACTTCTTGAGAGGAACACAGTGGCACATTTTGGAAAACCGATCCACAATCATGAGAATGACCGTATGGCCTCGGGATGCAGGGAGGTCCACAATGAAATCCATCCCCAGGTGTGACCATGGGCGCTCCCCGGTGGCTATGGGTTGCAAAAGGCCCAACGGAAGGTGCCGAGGGGACTTACTCTGGGCACAAACGGAGCATGCCGCTACATATGCGGCGATGTCGGAACGTAGAGAAGGCCACCAGAACAGACGTGAAACAGCCCAGGACAGCTGATTCTTTCCAGGATGCCCTGCGGCCTTGGAGTTATGGTAGGTTCGCAACAACCGAGTGCGCAACTCCTCAGGCACAAAACATCTGCCGTTGGGTCTCCCAGAGGGAGCACCAGATTGAGCCGCCAAAATCTGCTCACCCAGGGGATCTGATTCGGAGGTATGACCGAAGTCGGAATCGACTCCTCCCCGGACAGCTCGGAGTACTGCTGTGATAAGGCATCCGCTCTGATGTTCTTGGAACCGGGTAGGTAGGAGACCACGTAATTAAAACGTGACAAGAACAGAGCCCATCTGGCCTGACGTGGTGTCAATCTCTTGGCCTCAGAAAGGTAGGTCAGATTCTTGTGGTCCGTCAGGATAAGAACCGGAACCACCGAACCCTCGAGCAAGTGCCTCCATTCTTTAAGGGCCTGCACGATGGCCAATAACTCCCTGTCACCAATCTGATAGTTGCACTCCGCGGAAGACAGTTTCCGGGAGTAAAACCCACAAGGAAGCAGAGGACCCTCTGGTGTTCTACGCTGAGACAGAAGGGCGCCTACTCCCGTCTCAGACGCGTCCACCTCGAGGACAAAGGGCAACCCAGGGTTGGGATGCGACAGAATCGGAGCCGACACAAAGGCGGACTTTAGAGCCTCAAAAGCTCGGATGGCCTCGAGCGGCCAGACCTGGAAATTACTGCCCTTCCTGGTCAGATCCGTGAGAGGCTTGGCTAGCATAGAAAAGTCCCTGATGAACTTCCGATAATAATTGGCGAAGCCCAAAAAGCGCTGCAGGGCACGGAGACCACTGGGCTGGGGCCACTGTAAGACAGCCAAAACCTTCTCAGGATCCATGGAGAACCCCTCAGCGGAAATGATGTAACCTAAGAAGGTTACCTGGGATCGGTGAAATTCGCATTTCTCAAGCTTACCGAACAGCCTGTTCTCTCGTAACCGTTGCAACACTCGTCTGACATCCATAATGTGGGCCTCCATGGATTCAGAATATACCAAGATGTCATCCAAATAGACCACCACACACTGCTGCAACAGGTCACGGAAAACATCGTTGATGAATTCCTGGAAGACTGCGGGCGCATTGCACAACCCAAAGGGCATAACCAAGGATTCATAATGACCGGTCCTGGTGTTAAACGCGGTCTTCCACTCATCGCCCGCCTTGATCCTTACCAGGTTATATGCCGCCCTCAGGTCGAGTTTGGTAAAGACCGTGGCCCCTTTGAGGCGATCGAACAGCTCGGAAATCAAGGGTATCGGGTAAGCGTTCTTGATCGTGATGCGATTGAGACCCCTGTAATCGATGCAAGGCCTCAACTCACCGCCCTTCTTTTTCACAAAGAAAAATCCAGCCCCTGCCGGGGACGAGGATTTGCGAATGTGTCCGCGTGAAAGCGCCTCCCTCACGTACTCCTCCATGGCCTCATTCTCCGCTACCGACAGTGGATAGACTTTGCCACGAGGAGGAACGGCACCAGATTGTAACTCTATGGCACAATCGTATGGGCGGTGCGGAGGTAGGGCAACCGCGCGCACCTTATCGAATACATCCCGGTACTCTTCGTATTCAGGAGGCAACAGAGAGTCCGAGGAAGTACACAGCAACTTGACAGGCCCATGGATGCAACTAGCCCCACACTGCGGTGACCACGAGAGGATCTCGGCCGATCTCCAATCGAAAGTCGGATTATGCTTCTGGACCCAGGGGTACCCCAAGACCACCGAGTAGTGTGGAGACGAAATAACCTGGAGACAGACCGACTCTCTGTGAACGGCACCAATGGCTATCCCCACTGGAAGGGTCTCATGAGTCACGTGTGGCGGCAGAAGGGGTCTGCCGTCTATCGCCTCAAGAGCCAGTGGGGAACCTCGAGGCTGCAGAGGAATGGAATTGGCGGCAGCGAACACACTATCAATGAACAAACCACCAGCACCAGAGTCCACCAACACCTGGGTCGTCACCGAGCCCCCGACCCAGGAGAGGACAACAGTGATCAGTGGTTTGTCAACACGGGAAACCGGGGACGAGGAGACTCCACCCAAGATCTGCCCCCGACAGGATCTCAGGTGCGAGCGTTTCCCGGACGGTTCGGACATGCCAACCGAAAATGCCCACCGAGACCACAGTACATGCATCGGCCCTCGCGTCTCCGGAGTACCCTCTCCCCCTCGGACAGGCGAGCAAACCCCAGCTGCATGGGTTCACCCCCAGACAAGTCATCCCCAAGAGGCGTGGGAGGAGAGGGAGGCACGGGTGGGACAGCAAACGTAGGCGCCAATCTGTTAGAAGACATCCGCAGGCTCTCCTTAAAGGAAGGTCTCTCCCTGAGTCTGGTGTCAATCAAAATCAGGAAAGAAATAAGAGACTCGAGCTCCACTGGTAGGTCCTTAGCTGCAACCTCATCCTTCAAGGCATCCGAGAGACCATGAGAGAAAGCAGCGACCAGAGCCTCATTATTCCAGCCCACCTCTGCTGCCAGGGTACGAAACTCAATGGCGTATTCAGCTACGGATCGTGAACCCTGTCTGATGGACATAAGGAGCTTCGCAGCAGAGGCAGCACGAGCCGGCACATCGAATACCTTCCGAAGAGAAGCAACAAAACCGGAAAACTCGGCAACCACCGGATTGTTGTTCTCCCATAAAGGGCTGGCCCAGGCCAAGGCCTTGTCCGAGAGCAGCGAGATCAAGAAGCCCACCTTTGATCTCTCAGTAGGAAAGGCATGTGGCAGCAACTCGAAATAAATGCCCACCTGGTTAAGGAAACCTCGGCACTGAGTTGGCTCTCCCCCAAAGCGCTGTGGAAGGGGGGCAGAACCGGTCATACCCTGAGACACCGCAGGCGCAGCAACAGGTGTCAGGGTAGACTCTAGCGCAACAACCGGAGCGGCAGTAGGAGCGGGCCCAGGAGCGACAACCGACCCATCGGCAACGGAAGCGAAATGAGCCGTGCGTTCAAGCAGGGTTTGCAACGCCACAGCGAACCGACCCAACAGGTGATCCTGCTGATCAAGTCTGGCAACCAGCGTAGGTAGCGAGGATGGCCCTGTACCGTCAGAATTCATGGCTTGGTCCTAATGTCATGGAACCATGAACCAGACGTACAACAAGAGATAAGTGGAAATAAGAAGGCTTTATTGAAATCAAGCTGTAAGCAAAAGTCCAAACGGATGGCTAAACCGAAGCAGGGTCTTGCGTAGCCAGAGGTCATGGACCAGAAGGGTAGCCAGACGAAGCCTGGATCAGGAACCAGCAGGGTAGTCAGACGAAGCCAGGATCAGGAACCAGCGGGGTAGTCAGACGAGGCCAGGATCAGGAACCAGAAGCAGCAGCAGTCTTAGAAGCATGTGAACACAGGAGGACCAAGCAAGGAACTGAAGCCACAGACCTCCTATATGTATGAGCTAGGCATCCAGCTCCTCCCAGTGGGAAGGAGAAGCCGCAGGGTGGGAGGCTACAAGAAACCCAGAAACCAAGATGGCCGCCAGCACATGTCAAACGAAGGAGGACGGCAAGAAGGTAAGACCATGACAGGTTTTAATCACAGAAGTCTGCATATAAGTGGTCATTGACCTGTAGCTCCTGATAGCAATGGACATGTTGTGTTAGACAACTGTTCACATGGTGCAGTACTGCCTGGTGGCCTTTGTTTTTGTGGTGCTGTGCTGGTGGGTTGGTGGGACCCAGTGCCATGGGTGGCATTGTCAGATAGCAGGGTTGCTGTGTGACTCCTGGGTCCTGCCGCCTACTAGGGCAGTGACGCTTTGTCACCGCATTGTGCTGTGCCTTTTTCTCAGAGTAGGTCCCACTCAAAGAGGTGACCTTGGCGTGGTGAGTGGGCTAATTCCTTTTGATCAAAATGTACACCAATGCCTCTTGTACAGCATGAAGTATGGGGGGTTGTACACTTTAATATAGCGCTGAGAAGCGAGTCTAATTAGATCTCCAAAATATAGAACCTGTCTGTATTTGAAGTAATAATTTAGAGCATACTAAACTTGCATTTTCATGTTTTTCTTTAAGATGTTCTGCTTGACATCTGCCTGGCTTTTTCAATTAGAATGGCTTGTACGAGATATCTTAAAAAAACTGGTGACTTATGTTTCAGTCATGAAGGTAGGATGTTGATTGCATATGCAGGACTGAAACTATTAGGTTCCTCAGGAGAGGTGTTAGAACAGCATTGTAAGTGGCAGCCAATAGATGTTTCAGCCCTCCATCTATATTTAAAGGGGTTGTGCAGCAAGAACATATTTATGACCTATCCTCAATATCAGTTATCAATATCAGATCGGTGAAGGCATGACTCCTGGCACCCCCGACAATCAGCTATTTGAAGAGGCGGGCAGTTCTCATACGAACACTGCTTCCTCTCCATGATTACACGCAGGGAATGGAACAAGCACTTGTAATGACACTGCACCACTGAGATTTCCGAGAGAACGTGCTGTGTAATCTTGAAGAGCAAGTAGCACCTGCACAAGCACCGCCGGCAGTGGTGGCAGGAATCAGACCACCACCGATCAGATATTGGTGACCTATCCTGGGAATAGGTCTTCAATATGTACTGGCTGCACGACCCCTTTAAGTTACCATAAATAGCATCTTTCCAGTCTTCCGTTATTTGCCACTATTCTCTATTTTGGACATACATAAGTGTCCTTCCTTCTGGCTTGAGATGAGTGGCATGAGATGATCAGCTGCTGGGTTACTCCATCAGGCATCGTAACGTGATTTTTGTTGTTCATCTCATGATGGACTCGGAGGGACACATGTTTATGGATTTGTTTCTTCCAATGCCACGTTGCCCAAGCCCATTGATCATTGCAAATGATGCAGATCTTTTCCAATCCAAATGACTAGAAAGTCGCCTTTCTCGAGGTTATTACCTTGTTCCTCCCTTATTTGTTCGGTACAATTAATGAATGACCATTTTTCAGCAGATGTTTCAGGTCACAAGTTTTGACTTAAGTATTTATATAAAGTTTAACAACCCAGACATAAATATGTCCCAGGAGTTTACATACAGTTTTCCACAAAAAAAAAAGGTATTTTAATGTACGACTTCAATTTGACCATATAAGACAAGTCTCCAATACGTGTTGTTTATTTTACCTTCATCCGATACTTTTCAGGAATGGCGTGCTCAGAGTTAGTCTGCAAATAATGTAAATTGAAGTCAGGTGCTTGTGTAAACCAGAGTTTGTTGAAAAGATCGAGCAGATGTCAGGGATGGTTAATGGACTCTGGGGTCAGGAAGCAAAATTCTGGACATTTCTTTATGGTTTACCTCAAGGAATCCCTGTTGTCTAAACAGCAGCGGCTCTCCGGTTGTTAGGATACTACTACTCCTGACGTGCGTTGACAGCTATAGGGTGTAGATGTAGCGCAACAATGTGGTTGCAGACCAAATGTATCAAAGCCGAGGGAGGATCTAAAGAAAAGCAGTAAGTGGAGAGGAGAAATACTTTGATACACTATATAGAAATGTATCAAAGAGTAAAACCATCATAGCAATGATCCTTCAAAGGCTTCCAGTGCATAAAGAACATTGCTTTATCGCAGGGGTGCACAATATTTTTTGGTTGGGGGTCACATTGCCAGATTGAACCAATGAAAACGTCCGAAAATAAAATTTAAGCTGGTATTAAAAACTAAAATACTGTATTTATGGCTTACTGAACACACACAGTATATACCATTATGTCTAGTTAGAGTTCCAGGACTCCCATCTAATGGAGGAAATACCTGAAAAATACATCTTAGCCTCACAGAATTGTATCAAGGGTCACATGTGGCCCCAGGGCTTCAGGTTGTATACCCCTGCTTTATAGGATCCAAAAATACTCCAAGTGCCAAATTAATATCACTATTCAGTGCCTATATAACGCCATCATACTGTACACAAATGCCACCTTTTTTACACAATAGCACAGCAATTATCTGAATATGAAAATTTCAAAAATCCAAATTGCATCTAAGGGCTTGTTCACATGAACGTAAGGGGTCCGTGCCCATGCTGTGGACCGCAAATTGCGGTCCGCAATCCACGGGCAATCGACCGTGGGCCACCCGCGTGCGGATCGCGGACCCATTCACCTTAATGGAGTCCGCAATCCGTCCGTTCCGCAAAAAGATAGAGCAAGTACTATCTTTTTGCAGTGTGGAGGCACGGAATGGAACCCCAGGAAGCACTCTCCATTCCACACCGCATCTCCGGATTTGCAGACCCATTCAAGTGAGGCAGAATGCACGCGGCCGGTGCCCTGTGTATTGCGGACCCGCCGTATGCGGGCCTCAATACGGCAACAGCTATGTGAATGAGCCCTAATAAGGAAAAAGTAATATACAAGGCGGGCTCTAATATACAAAGAGGAACCAGGCAAACACTTTCTGGATCAATATTGCAAATGCAATAACGCAAATCTATACTGAGGGACTGAGGGACTGAGGGCCTTGGGCCAAAAAGAGCAACTGTGGGAGGGACACTTGGGAGGTGTGCACATGGAGTTCGACTATTACCCCCAATCAGTGGTCAGGTGTTCCCTTGAGGTCCTGGCACATTATGTCTTTGCCATGGAGTTTTTTTTTTAACCAAACAATCACAGACAAAAACTCCTGACTTGCTCAGCCTTTTTGTAGATTTTTTTAGACTTTTTTGTGGCCCTTTTGGCCAAATAGTGTGTTTGAGCACCTGGCGTTTCTTAATGGTGTTTATTTGGCATGCCTTGTGTCTCTATATAAAATTCCCTCCCCCGTGTTATTTCATCTTAGAGCAGTATGGGAAAAATACAGGGTGAGGCAATGGTCTGGACGCTACCCTTTTAACTGGTGTAATTTGTAGAAAATTGACTGCCCATGTGTGAATGTATTCATTGGGAGGAAGGCTGCATTATCTGGTGGAGGAATCATTTTCAGATGCCATTTTGAAATCTGCCATATTAAATTCAGCTCAGGTTTTTCCAACGGGAAAGGGGGTTATGTCCCATATTGGTCTTGACTAGAATTTATTTAAAAAAACACTGGAACTGTTAGCTTTGATGTATTGTTATCTACTAAAAAGTTAAGAGATGTTAGAGTTTCCTCAAAAGGGTTGTCTCATCTCACCGAGGCGAAATCTGATCTTCTAGAGCTCACAAATGTGTTGCCTGCACTATAGCCCTTTATAAAGATGGTGCTTGCCGCACTTTCGGTTGGGTTTATGCTGTGTCCTATGCACCCGGCTGGCGGTGCGGCGGCAGTCTTCTTTTCTGATAATGTGCGCATGGGCGGGAGAGGGCGGATACATTCGCAAGATGCATCCATGTGATGCATTCACGCGAGATTGGCCCAGGCACTTACATACCGCGGGCGCTCTTGTGATAATTAACGCGATAGTGACGGGGTCCGCGTCGGGTGCCAGATAGAACCAAACACAGGTGATTCTGTTCACGTTAAGATACAGGGAGGGGTTTCATATCCTTTAGCGTATAAAAGGCATAGGATTGGGTCAGATAAACACGCCCCCAGAAGAGGCGCGGCGAAACGTACGTTGGGGTTTTTCAGCCCCCTCCGGCTCTGCAACGGTATGTTAGATTTATTCTATGCTTAGCTTACTCCTTCCCCTGAACGTTTGGGCTTATTGTAACCAAATGTTCAGGAGTGATATTTTATCCTTAGCTTAAATGCAACAGACACAGCATCTATGTAAGTTGGGAATGATCTATTATACAATGTTGTGTTACTAGATTGCACGAGTATATTTGGAGCCGGATGGGGTGTATCACCTTCATAGCACCTACCTTCTGTACTCTAATATTAGTTTTTTACTATATGTATGTCCTTTTGTAGACACATAATGAAGATGTTTTTTGTATCATATGTGTGGTGTTTTTGAATAGGCTTCAGTTATGCTTTCACACAGTTTTTCAGTTATTTTGAATCTATTTTGGGTATCTTCTTCACAGTACTGTAAGATTCGTCATTTCAGGTAAGCCATACATAATATGTAAGATGGAGGTAAGATGTTGATTGCATTTGCATGACTGAAGCTATAAGATGTGGTTAAACTGCCTCGTGAGAGGTGTTATAACAGCATTGTAGGTGGCAGATAGAGATGAGCAAAGTTATCAAAAATTCAAATCGGCTGCTTCAAACAAATTCACAAAGAAATTAGATTTGTTTACGAATTTATTTATTATGAATCGCGTTCCATTGTATGTACATACTCACCTCATCCATGTGCTTGCAGAAAGGCCATCATGGCCATCCTTATTTAAGCTAAAAGACACCAAATCTTGCGTGCGCTGACATGATGCGCATCACAAGTCAGCGCGCATGAGATTAGGGGTGTTTTCTTCAATCAAGCTGGCCATGATGGCCTCTCCGAGATCAAATGGATGAGTAGAGCATGTATTTTTTTTTACTGCCATTTCAGGAAAAATTTATTCATTACCACGATGCGCCAGGATTCAGATTCTTGGCGAATTAAATTTATTCCTGAAATTCAGATCGAAGTCAATTAGTTTAACTTTGATTCACTCAACACTAGTGGCAAAGAATAGATGTTGCTACCCTCCACCTCTATTCAAGCTCCAATTTAACAGAAATATCTTCTTTCTTCTTCATTTATTTGCCCTTTTCTCTCATTTGGACATACATATGTGTCCTTTCTTGGTTTCCTCCTGGCTTGAGATGAGAGGCATGAAATGATCAGCTTCTGGGTTACTCCATCAGGTATTTTTCAAAGTTGTTCATCTTATTGTGAGATGGGGAAACAGCTCTCCTTGTCTGAACACTGTTTGTGTAGATTAAATCAAATGATCTGGACTGACATTCATCTGTTTGGCCACAAGATGCTGCTGTTTCCTAAACAGAGCTACAGACTGCTTATATGTCCATATTCATGAGAGGTGGGGTTACACAGAGCCTGGAGATGAAGAGAAAGAGAGCAGCCATCTCACAGGGAGCTGAGACTGAGGAACTGTGTGAGCAGAGGATCCGACTGCATCCAGGTGTAGAAGCATACCTCAGTGACCAGAGCAGCAGCTAAGTGTCCAAGACCGTGATCATGTCCAGAGGAACAAGGATTGCTTCCAGGAACGCTGATGAGAGCTGAGGAGCAAAGCTACATACACTGCGGCACCGCATGCTTGTTGGAGAGACATTTATTCAGTTCCGAGGTACCAGCGGAGGCAGAGCAGACCCGGGTCAGTAAGATCGTGCTTGCACCTCATTACAGTGTTGGCGTCTAGAGACTGAGACCAGGCCTGTAGTTAGTTAGTTAGGATCTCTGTTTGTGTTGGGCCACAAGTGTTGCTACTGTTCATTGCAAGGACTCCATAACTTAAAGTGACATTTCACATTGGAGAGATGATAAACTTCCCACAAACTCAAGCCAGGCTGGCTTTTTGCTCAGAAGGAATACTCAGGCATGTGCTACAAGACCAGTTATGGGAGGGGGGATACTGTAGAGCTTTGTAAGATTGTAAGCTGTTGTGCTGCACCGCAGGCTAGCCCGTACCACACACCCATACAGTTATTCTTGTTTTTTAGTATAATAACAGGTAAGGTGTGGCGGTTTAGTCATGCCCGCCAGTAGGTAAATTACCCTGCTTTCCTCCTGCATCCAACGGAGGGCGCCGTGCTGTGCAGCACAAGGGTCTCAGCCTTCGGGCTGGGTGTATATAAATTTATTGTGTGTTCCCAGCACTTGTGGTTGTGTTCATTACAACGTTTAAGTAAAATCCTGTTTTGGCAAAAGCTGGTGGACGCGTTATTTTCTTCATTTGTGACTTTGCTGTATCCTGGGGAGCTCACCCTGGTACACAGCTTACATTATGATGGGCTCTGAAAGACACATGTACAGTTAGGTCCATATATATTTGTACTGAGACAATTTTTATAATCTTGTTCTGTACATTACCACAATGGATTTTGAACAAAACAATTCAGACGCAGTTGAAGTTCAGACTTTCAGCTTCAATGCACTGGGTTGAACACAATGATTGCATAAAAATGTAAAGAACTAAAGCATTTTTTAAACTCAATCCCTTCATTTCAGGGGCTCAAAAGTAATTAAATAATTGTAAATAAAATTTCAATTTCTAATACTTGGTTGAAAACCCTTTGTTGGCAATGACTGCCTGAAGTCTTGAGCTCATGGACATCACCAGACGCTGTGTTGCCTCCTTTTAATGCTCGTCCATGGCCTTTACTGCCGCGGTTTTCAGTTGCTGTTTGTTTGTGGCCTTTCTGTCTGAAGTTTAGTCTTTAACAAGTGAAATGCTCTATTGGGTTCAGATCCGGTGACTGACTCGGCCATTCTAGAATATTCCACTTCTTTGCTTTAATAAACTCCTGGGTTGCTTTGGCTTTATGTTTTGGGTCATTGTCCATCTGTATTATGAAACGCCGACCAATCAGTTTGGCTGTATTTGAGCGCACAGCATGTCTCTGAAAACCCCAGAATTCATCCGGCTGCTTCTGTCCTGTGTCACATCATCAATAAACACTAGGGCCCCGGGTCCACTGGTAGCCATGCATGCCCAAGCATCACACTGCCTCCGCCGTGTTTCTACAGATGATGTGGTATGCTTTGGATCATGAGCTGTACCGTGCCTTCACCATACTTTTTTCTTTCCATCATTCTGGTAGAGGTTGATCTTGGTTTCATCTGTCCAAAGAATGTTCTTCCAGAAGTGTGCTGGTTTTTTAAGATGTTTTTTTTAGCAAAGTCCAATCTAGCCTTCTTATTCTTGAGGCTGATGAGTGGCTTGCACCGTGCAGTGAACCCTCTGTATTTACTTTCATGCAGTCTTCTCTTTATGGTAGATTTGGATATTGATACACCTATATCCTGGAGAGTGTTGGTCACTTGGTCGGCTGTTGTGAAGGGGTTTCTCTTCACCTGTGGTAATTATTCTGCGATCATCCACCACTGTTGTCTTCCGTGGGCGTCCAGGTCTTTTTGCATTGTTGAGGTCACCAGTGCTTCCTTTCTTTCTCAGGATGTACCAAACTGTAGATTTTTCCACTCCTAATAGTGAAGCAATTTCTCGGATGGTTTTTTCTGTTTTCGCAGATGAAGGATGGCTTGTTTCACCTGCATGGAGACCTCCTTTGACCGCATGTTTACTTCTCAGCAAAATCCTCAAAATACAAGCACCACACCTCAAATCAACTCCAGGCCTTTTATGTGCTTAATTGAGAATGAAATAATGAAGGAATTGCCCACACCTGCCCATGAACACAGCCGTTTGAGTCAATTGTCCAATTACTTTTGGACCCTTTAAAAACAGGGTGCCACATGTAAAGAAGCTAAAACTCCTAAACCCTTCATCCAATTTTAATGTGGATACCCTCAAATGAAAGCTAAAATCTGGACTTTATGTCCATTATATAACTATAACTTGAATATGTTTCAGTAAACAGGTAATAAAAACTAAATTGGTGTCAGTGTCCAAATATATATGGACCTAACTGTATGTGGACTGTTTCCTCCAATTTGATATTGCCGAAGCCATTGATCATTGTAAATGATGCAGACCACTTACATGTTCGAGTCACCTTATGACCACTTACTTCTTTTGATGTCGGCAGTGCGTAGTTCAAACAGCAGGTGGCGCTATACAGATATATTTTATTGAATAGCTTACTGGCTATACTACATTTTTAATAACATGCATTTAAAAAATGATTAAAATCCCGGTGCTGGTTTGAAAAATGTAGCATATGTTCTGTGACACAACTTTAAGGGGTTTTCCCGGACTACAAAATTGATGGTTTATCCCTGAGGATTGGCAGCGGTGAAAAGCCCTGTAAATATCACTGTTTAACAGCCCCTTTTTCAATGAGCATCCTGAGTGGGACAACCCCAGAGGGCGGCCCAGTGTGGGACAATGCAGATCACTCATCACATACTGTACAGTTTGCTTGTGTTCTCTGCACACGGTAATCTCTGCAGATACTGTTACAGTATGGTTTCCACACTTGCGGCTACATTACACCTTTTTTTCTCACCAGGGAATTTATCAGTAATAGGTAGATACACAGCAGTCACACAACTAAGATCCTCTCCGATTTAAAGAAGTTGTCTTATTTTAGGCTGAAAGTTTCCCTAAAAAGGATTGCCCTTATGTAAGGGAATATCTGAGCCCAGGACCCTCAGCGGTCAGCAGAATAAATAGGTTGTGGTGCTGCATTGTGTGCACTTGTGGCTGTTCCTGGTACTGCAGTTTGGGCCCATTCAAGTCAGTAGGATGCTGCTGCCGTATCAGCTTAACATGTCTGTGCTCAAAATGGTCAGAATTTTTGTGATCACCCCATAGGGTAAAGGTTTGCACGATCGGTGGAACCCAGCCTTAAAGGGGTTCAATTGGCACACCGCTAGGGAAGTATCACAGTGGAGTTCCTGGAAAGTCTGATCACCTGGCACCGCATGTCAGATAATCTGGGACCTTGGGTTACAGGGATTTTACTGCATTACAGGCTAATTTCAGTAAATTCTGTTCGGCTTGTAAAATCTGTGTTCTATTTTTCTCACAGTGAACAAACAATAACCGGGGGAGGGGTGTAAATAAGGGCACAGATTGCGGGTGAATTACAAATCTGTCTAAATACAGAAAAGGTCTCATAGAAGGGAAATGAGAGCAGATTTATTGAATGGGAACAGGCCATGGCACAGTCTGTGCAGATTATACTGCCAGCTCGAAAAGTGGCTTGAACTTTGCTGTAATGTCAAATGCTACTATTTCTTCTTCTATTACAGCTTTATTCTAAAAATATTTAAAAAAGGATGGATCGACCATTAGATAGATCGATAGATAGATAGATAGATAGATAATAGATGATAGATAGAAAGGTAGACAGATAGATAGATAGATAGATAGATAGATATTGATAGATAGAGATGATAGATAGATAGATAGATAGATAGATAGATAGATAGATAGATAGATAGATACATAATAGATAGATGATAGATAATAGATAGATAGATAGATAGATAGATAGATAGATAGATAGATAGATAGATAGATAGATAGAAAGAAAGGTAGACAGACAGATAGATAGATAGATAGATAGATAGATAGATAATAGATAGGAGATAGATAGATAGATAGATAATAGATGATAGATAGATAATAGATAGATAAAGTGTCGGACTGGGCTGCCTAGGGCCCACCAGTAACATTTATTTTGAGGCCCACCATACGGATACATCCAAATATTACCTGCTCACACAATAGCAAGATGCTACAAGATGATTGACTATGGGGGTCCCTGCAGTGACTGCCTCTGTACCTAGAAGTCTTCCCAGCCACATGAACGTGTCTATAATAATAAACTGGGTACTTTCTTAAGGTGCTGTACACTGTCTATCAATACGTAGTGCAGTATGTCTACTGTGTTATGCCACTTCTGCAGGGAGTGGGTGACAAGGGGCCCACCTTGCTCAGGGGTCCACCGGGGGATTCCCCTGTACCCCTATGGGCCAGTCCGAGCCTGGATAGATAGATAGATAGATAGATAGATAGATAGATAGAGTTGTACATTGTTTGCTTGATGGATAGGACCTCTCAGGTATGAAGAACATATTTCATGGGTCAGTAGACTAAAATGAATTGCTTCCTCGTCTCTAGTCATTATCATCCCTCGATGGTGTCAGATAATGAGGCAAGTGTAACGGTGAACACAATATAGGGAAATTCTTCCGTCATCGGTGTCTAATGCTGCCGACTCCACCACCCTATTAACACCGCATCTTACATGGGGCCTCCACTTCCCGTCCACTCACAATTACCAGGCCCCCTGCAGCGCACCCCCGCAGTGAGGTGACAAACTGCCTCCACAGCAAATGACAATTTTCTTCCAATCTTCACAAATGTTAATTTAAGTCAAATAGCAAAAAATGCTGAATGTTGTGTGTGAAGAGGTTTCCAGGAGCTAGAAATATTGAAAGACCCTTTGTCCACTTCGAGAGGGGCGATCTTAAGGCAGGTGACTGACGATCGGTAACCTATAGGCGACTGTTTCAGCAATTTGGCTGAGACTTAAATTTTACTATAAACAACATGATATTTAGTTAAATTACTTATTTTGTAACATTGTTTTAATAAATTTCCTTCCTTGTCCCTCTGCCTATACCCAGGTTGGTCGCTGGCTCAACATATACGTCCCTTACCTTCCTTCCTACCAGTACAGTTCGCTGCTTCCTCCAAGAGATGCATTAAAACCAGTTCTGCGGATGGGATTTTGCAGCTATGTTGTGGAGTGCCACGGCGGACATTCTGTAGCATATACCTCCTACGTCGATATACCTAATGCTGCGATATTAACATTTCTGAAACTTTCCGGATCCGCAAAACACTTATACTGGCCGTGTTTTACGGAACGGCCAGCCCTATAATTGAAATGCCTATTCTTGTCTGCAGTTGCAAGAATAGGACACGTTCTATCTTTTTTGCAGGGGTACATTGAAATGAATGGGTCCTCATCCGTTCTGCAAGCGGACACAAATATACAGTCGTCTGAACGAGCCCTTATGCGGGTAAACAATATTGTACGCCCCTGATAGGTCATTAAGAAGAGGTTTACATTATGAAAAGTCGGGTGTAGACATTTCATTTTTTTAAAAACTTTTTATACTTCGGCATGGAAGGATTTTTTGCATTAATTGTAAGACTTGTATTTTTTCATAAATGCATTCGGGACTTTTGGGTACGAGACTATTATCTTTTTTGATTGTCATTATGAGATATGTGACATTAATGTTGAAAACTTGCAAAAAAATATCAGAGGTGCTGACTTACATACGGATAGAAGACTATGGCAGTTAGAAAGATACCGAAAAAGGGCCAGGGACAATATCGTGACAAAATGGGCAAAGGTTGCCCCCTAGAGGAAAAATATAGAATGGCATCTCATTTTAAGCTCTGATTTGGAAGTTTTTGTATAGGGAATCTGAAAATTGAAGCAATTCCCTATGTTATCATCTAAATCTGTCTCTTTACAAGCGGCAGTGATTCTGATACTGAGCCTGCGGAGAAAGACATCTCTCCATGCATTCTCTGCAGACTACATGGGGCATTTATGGCAGCCTGTATTCTGTGATGGGAGTTCTAATGGGGGCTTATGGCAAAGCATACATTGAAACCTACTGTGAATGGCTCATTCTCACGACACAGACTACCATAAAGGGTGCCAGGAGTTTTTTGGGGAAGAAAATCTGATAATAATAAATTACCATTAATGCTGCTCCCTAATGTAATAAAGTTGCCCTAAATTGGGATTTCCATGTTAGGGCTGTATAGTTTCATACATTTCCCTATAATGAAGTGGTATGACCCTAACCATTGATGGTGTACTTGTAATATACCAATAATGTGTGATTCGAGGGGATTTCAACATCACCCACAGCACAAGAACAAAGGACCCACTTCAGTTTGGTTTTATGCAAATTCAAGATTTCTAATTGCCCTAAGTTTGTCCCTCAGTCTCCCCTCTGCTTTACACTGCAGCTTTGCCTGTTCAGATTTTCTGCTATGCTTTAGCACAAGCTCACCGGGAAGCCAATGAAAAGATGATTCCCCTGACAGTAAAAACAAAATGATCATAAAAGGGGGAACAAGCCTCAACAAAGAGGGAAATCTACTTTAAAGTGAATCTCCGCCTTTTATCATTATGTTGATTCATTTCCTAATATCGAATGAGTTCTGGTAAAACGTTAGATATGTCATAGGAGACATATCAACAGCTTTGATTGGTGGAGGTCTGAACGCTGAGACCCCCACGTTCTCTCTTTGCTGCAGTAGAGGAAGCGAGACGGACTCAGTAGAAAGTCTTTGGATCCATTTCCTGCAGCGAGGAGAGAAAGTGCGATATGCGAGCGCTTCACTCCCCTCGTTATAACAATCATTGGAGGTCTCAGCACTTGTTCCCCCACCACTCAAAACTTTTTGTACATATGTCTTTCTGAAAACTCAGCGACCCTTTAAAGGCCTGGAACCATTTTTCTGATACACAGCAAAAAATCCCCTATATAAACATGCCCACAGTGTCCACTAGATGGCGCTGTGATTGTTGGGTTCATGTATAACAGCTCCTACAGCCCCTGGTCTACTGCGGTCCATTCATACTGAGGGACACAGGATCGGGGATAGGGAATTACTTTGATATCCCTTTGATAAAAAAAAAAACAACTTAAACCTCAAAATACTACACATTTAGCTCCAGACTAAACAATAGTATAGTAAAAAATGAAAAACAGTGAAAAACATTGCACTAAAATTTTTCTCAAATTTTGCTGGACTGCTATACATTTTCCATCCATATCATGTCTAAGTGCTTATTATGTCTGATTGATTTCTATTGTAAAAGCCTACAGCATGCCATGCGCCTACTATGCTATAATGAACAGCAAATTAAAAGGTTTACGGACCTATACCCACACAATGGTGTCCAAAAGGATACTCGCTGGACACTCATTTCGTCTCCATTGAGGATTTATAAGGATATTTTGATGTATACAGCAAATGTAGGCCTCAAATGCAACCGTGCACAGAACCTAAACCTCATCAACTATTCAGTTAAAGGGGACTAGGCCAGGATTGATGTAAAAGATGAAACTCAGACATCATATAGTACATGACAATCTCTTTCTAACAAAGCTAGAACCAGCCCTGTACCTGACATGGGTCCAGAGATTTCCCCATTCACTGCTCCAATTGTTCTGCTAGATTTATTTAAGGCTGGCAGCTCAGGGGGCGTGTCCTTTCTCAGGGGCGTGTCCTTTCTCAGGGGGCGTGTCCTTTCTCGGGGGCATGTACTTTCTCAGGGGGCGTGTTATTTTTGCTGCAGCTCTCTCCCTGTAACTGCTACAGCTTCTAACAGTAGATATGGTGGGTGACAGTTGAAGATTTAAACTGAGTACGTGTGACCACCTCAGTGAGGTGGACATGAAATAAGAAAAGAATAAACAGCAGGCAACATATAAAGATATATTTTATTGAATAACTCAATGGCTGTACTAAATGTTTAATTACATGAAATTACAAAAGTATTCAGATCCAGCTGCTGGTTTGAAAAATTTAGAATATTTTTCGTGGCACAATCTCTTTAACAGGGGTGAACCAGTTTCTGACTGTTGGAGAACATGTTCCATTTTCAGAAAGGGGTTTTCCAGGCTTTTAGTATTGATGACCTGTTTTCAGGATAGGTGATCAATATCAGAGCCGGGTGTCAGACCCCCGCCGATCAGCTGTATTCCTGCTCGCTGCTGCTATGTCTATGGCAAGCAGGAAGAGAGACAGGAGATGACACAGGCGCATGGCACGTGCCTTCTCCTCATACAGCTGATCAGCAGGGGTACCGGGGGTTGGATCCCCTGCAATCTGATATTGATCCTGGAAAAGCCTTAAGAGCCTGGAAAACCCCTTTAATGTTTCCTACCATAGACTCTGTCCCCCTTCAATAACTAAATTGTGGCCAGTCATATAGTCTGAAGCTTCTGACGCCAAGTACACCACCGCAGCCTGCAGGTCTGTCACTTGTGCCAGCCGCCCGGCAGGTATATCGGCCAACCAGCGCTTTACTAGTGGTTTCAAGGCTTCTGAATGGATGAGCGGTGTATCTACAATGCCCCTGCAACAAAGAAAAAAAATTATGAAAGAATGGATTTTATTTTTAAAATATAAATTTTAAAAAGTTACTTTAAAATATTATCTAAATGTTATTTACATGATAGTTTCTTTAGGCTATGTCTGAAAACACTAAATTCCACCATCTGGGGGGCAATTGCTGCTACCTCCCAACTATGTGATAGGTGACCAAGTGACTACAAGACCCCATGATATCCAAATGACTGACTATGTTTTCAACTATATGCCTAAGTTTCAGTAGGAAGAGCAGCTCTGGAGCACAAACTGCAGCTCTAACTTAATTTGGGTTCACTTGCTTTTGGCTCTCTTTAAAGGCCCCTAAAAACACATTCAATTGCTGGAATCTGACTGCTGGGACCCCCAGCGATTACAAGAACGGGGGATCTCTGGGTCCCCTGTGTGAATGGAGCATTAGTGCGCATTTGCTTTATTCAGTTCTGTGGGGCTGATAGAGATACCCAAGTGCTGTACACGGCAGTCCCATAAAGTGAATAAGATTTATAATAGTTCTAATAAGACGATAATGTTTTATGCATTTAGCAGATGCAACAAATAATTTTGGGTTGATATGTGCTTCACTCCTTCTGCTGGACAGGAAGTCTGCTGAGTGTGGCAAAATATCTTCCATCATCCTTTTATATCTCATTACTAATTCCTGATTCCATTCTCTAAAATAAATGATGTAATAAATGTATCAGATAGTAAATACACATTGCATCCTGATCAATCAATGCAAGTCAATCTGGGATAAATGCTAGAGTATGATGACACTTAAAGGGAACATGCCACCTAGGATATTTTTCCATCCAGTTAAAACCAGATTGTGACATATGTCCTTTTTTCGAATCAGTTTTATTTTCTGATTGTGAATTTAAATTTTTTATGTTGTCTGAACATGGTTATAGGGGCAGCCATCCTGCCTGAGCTGTAGCTTACAGCACTTAGTGGTCTAGAGGGGACCTCATTGACTTCTATAGGAGAGTTTTCTTGGCATGCTCTGTGACCCTGTGCAGAGGTCAGGAGGGAGTAGATCGCCCCAGGCGAAGCATTCTGGCGAAACCCCGGTCGGGCAACTAAGACTGTTCTTAAATACGATTTTATCCTTGTATTCTTGTAAGTACAATAAACCATTTTTATCTACAACCACTCGTACGTACTTCACCATTTCTGCACCTTCCTTCCTCTTTGAGTCCTATGGAAGTGTGAGACGGGTGATACCACGAAACGACGCTCTGCTGGTGGGATCGTGGTTCTGACAAAGATCTCCTGAATCGACGGCTCCTGTTCCCTGCCTGTTTTACAACTAGAGCTCCTTGGTTGAAGACGCACCGGTCTTTTTCTATGCGCATCACGAGCGAGTTTTGTGAGTATATCGCATGCACCTGATGCGATAGGTGTTCAGTACATACTACACCATAGTGCGTTTTTTTGTTGCCACTTTTAGGTTTCCATGCAATTGTTGAGAATTTATTATTGATTGTGGTCCATCTAACTGAAGATTTTTCCGATTGTAAGAAAAGAAAAGAGAGAAAAGGAACATCTAAAGAAATCTTCTCTTGCAGCGCAATCCTTTTTCCTTATTACCTCATTCAACTGACTTTTTCCCACATTGTCCTAGGATGTGCAGCGCTTGAGGGGACTAATTTCCTATACAGAGATTTTTGTGTTTTTTCCTGATTCCTGAAAGCACCCTAATGGTGGGTGAATCAATGAAAATTGAATTAAGCATAAAAATGTGCACTTTTATCCATGGGTGTTACCACCCAGCTTTTCTAGGGTACTGAATAGCATAAATGTGGTGTAGTATAAGAGCACAGGATGCATAACCAGGCGGGTCATTTATCAAATCAGATTCCACCTTTCATTTTCCAAAGGAGCTGTCCAAAATGAAAGGTGGAATCTGAATTGGTTGCTATGGGCAACTAAGCAAGTTCTACTTTACACCAATTTGATAAATGACCACTTAGGTGTCATCAGCAATGTAAGGAATCTTATTAACATGGGATGAGCTGCAGAAAACTGTCTATGTTGCCCATAGCAAGCAATCACAGCGCAGCTCTCATGTCATACCCTGCTCTTGAAAAATGAAAGCTGCATTGTGATTGGATGCTCTAGGCAACAAAGATAGTTTCACTTTTACAGTGCTTAGCCCCAACATTCTAGTGATAAACTGCACATAATTCAGCCATTCGGAGTACAGGGGCTTGTCAGGAACCTCATTGTCCAGTGCCGCTCTTTGTTTATATCCATCACTGGTGCATATCTCTCACTCCAGTGACTACCGGACGTCTGTGTTTAGTGTCTCTAAGTTTGTTTTTACCCATACAGTACCGATTACTTTAACTCGTGTTAGTTTATATGTATATTAACTCCGCCCACAGCCCCGCCTCCCTAGCGCTTCTATTACTGAGCAAAACCCAACCTCCTCTTTGGTGTTACGTCACAAATGTGGGCGTGGCATAGCGACCCGTCCTGAAGCATCACCTCCCCCTGCCGCTCTCTGTTTATATCCATCACTGGTGCATATTTTTCACTCCAGTGACTACCGGATGCCCATGTGAAGTGTCTCTAAGTTTGCTTTTATCTATATAGGACCGATCATTTTAACTCATGTTTGTTTATATGTTTATATGTATATTAACTCCGCCCATAGCCCCGCCCCCTAAATCGAGGTTAGGCGCCAAAAACAAGTGTATAAATAAATGCATACTGTCTTTTATTGTATCATTGATTGTCCTGAGGAAGAGGGTCCAATTCCCTCGAAACGCGTAGACAAATAAATACCTTTTTTTTTTTTTTATTCACCTCCTGCGTTATATATTCAGCCGAGCAGCGCCCTAAAGCAAATGCTATTTGCAGTTCCAGTTTTTTCTCCTTTTTGGTTCATCTTACAGTGTCCAGTAAGGGACATAGAGTTTCATTTATCAAAACTGTCTATCAGCCATGCTGTCTTTGTTGCCCATGACAACCAATCAGAGTTCAGCTTTCATTTTTCCAGAGCAGTTTAGGAAATGAAAGCTGTGCTGTGATTGGTCGCTATGGGCAACCAAGACAGTATGACTGCTATTCAGTTTTGATAATTGAGTCCCATACAGTTTTACATCATACATATAATTAATTTGCCTAAATGACCAAAATATGTCCCAAGACCCCTGTCTTCCACCTTCCCCTAAAGCCATGGGGGAGACAGCCAGTTTACTAAGCTCATAATAAAGTTTGATCCTCAGAATGGCTGGAGGAGAGGAGTCCTATCGCCTCACTGAGCTCCCCAACCCCCGCAGCCTTGACAACCTCGATTAAAACAATGATTTTCCATTAAAATGTACAAACAGCATTAACATCCCTTTTTATTAATAAGAACCGGACACAATAAAACTCAAACGCATCCAATTTCACCGCCGGCTGGCCTGGATAGAGCTGACACTGATTGGCGCTATCTCTCCTCGGCGTCATATTTGTGTTGTGCGCAAATGTATAATTTCCCTTAGCCCCCGGAACAAATAAATTTACATATCTCCACCGACAACGAAATTCCATTTAACTTCTTACAGATGACAGTAACTAAAATCTGAACTGCCAATTGTAGTTCATTAGTGCGGCAGGGACGCTTTCCAAATGTTAATAAAAATTCCAACATGCTGATAAATTAGCGCTTCTAAGGAGCATGTGACACCCTGGTTAACATATTCAACCTCAATTATAATTCCCTTCAGCACCCTGTTATCTGAAACTTTCGCTGGCAATCAAAGGTGCTGTTTTTCAGCGGCCAATTTTCTAGATAATGTAGCTTATCAACACAGTGGGTAAACTTGCCAATGAAATCAAGCAGCACTGAACCACACACGCGCTAATTGCAATGCTTTTTTTATGCATATTTACAGCCTGTCATTTCAAAGAAATCAGTGGCCCATTGAGGCGCCCGGTTAGCCGGGAGAAGTGACGCCTGCAAATGAAAATTAGCAAACAAACCGGTGACAAATATGAAATGAACAAATATATTAAAAAGGAGAGTGGGGGAAAAATTTCTCTTCTTCTAGAACATCCTCTCTGCCTTCATTTAGGCTGCGGCCACGCAACGGTGATTCCGAAAGAGACGGGGACATAAGAACGCCCTGGATTGCAGAGTATTGTGCAGTGTAAAACTATATTACAATGAAAGTTTCTATCACCTATCCAGAGGACCTCTTTTTTTTGGGATCGCATGGAGTTCTAATGGTCAGACCCTCCGCAATCCCAAGAACGTGGGGTCCCCTCTCTGAATGGAGCAGTAGTGCGCATGTCGGTCCACCACTACATTTCCATCTATGGGAGTGATGGAGATCTGTCTACGACATATTATCTGATATTAGCCAGGACGGGCATCTGGTTTGGTTAATATGAGATAGTTTCTTCCTTCTGGTACAGGTAATTTACATCTAGAGGATGAAAATGTGACAGATGAATCCAAACTGCGACTGGCAAACCACATTGTCTTATAGTAAAATCTGCCAGGGTCCCACCATTTTCATGGAAAAAATAAAGCTGCATGCATCTATTCTTGATGTCAATAGTGATGGCAACCTAGGGCCAATTCTTACATGTCTGCTGTCTAAGACAAAAATTGAAATGGCAACCCCCCCCTTCCCCTTGCAAATTCTTTGAGGGGACGGGTCTCTATATTGGTGCTCACATGTCAATTTCTCAGCTAGTGACTCTCAACAGAGCCATCGATGACTTTCGTTAGTTGTGTAGCCTGAAGATAGGCTGAAGATCTATGGAAGAAACAGCCCAGCAGCAATTGTATTTCCCTTTAGCACCCCCACAGGGGAAATGGAGGATTACACTGTTAGTTCCCTTTGATATCTTGTAGGGTCCTCTCTCCTTCTGTACCAGTCTGTAACTCATCTTGTTCATGCTCCTTGCAATTGTCTGTATTATGCACGTTCACCTCTTATCATATTGTGGGGATTCGCTCTGGTAGTTAGGATAAGCGGGCGCAGTACAGAGGCAAAATACAAGTTTGTAGTTAAAACTTGAGTGTTTATTCACACATGATGCCAAAAACAAAACATCACTTTTGCAGAGTTACTTTACAACCAATGGCAAGTTAATAAAACAAAAGTCACCTTGGTGGCAGTTTGGTCTCAGAAAGTTCAACTACAGGCTTTAGGCGGCCTGCTCCCCTGACACACGGGTCTCCGCTCTCCAGCCCAGCACAGGCCCCAGATTACAGCACACAGACCTCCTGAGCTCCACTGTCAGACAGAGGTAATCCTTTCCACCTGGCAGTGCTGGCTGGTTTTTATGCCTGCCAAAACTCGGCCTGGAACGTGGGGAGTAGTCACCCACCCAGCACTTTGACTACTCCTAGTAAGAGCTGTCCTGGATCAGCTATTACAGCCATGCTAAGTACCAAGGTATCAACAGCAACTGCTGCTGACACATAAAAACCGGCTCTTACTCCACCAAGGCCAGGAACCTCGGTGACACGATGATTCCTTGTACCATCTTACAATATGTACAGTGCCATGGAATGAATGGCGCTTTAATAAATAATAATATCAATTGGTGGTCTGTGTACTGCATTGATGCGCTTGGTCCTCCAAGATAAAAGATTTTTAGTTATTTGTTGCGCCTGTCAGGTTATGCTGGGGGTTACAGTTTCAGAGATCAGTTGGAGGCCTCAGAAATGGATGACAATCCTAGATCTATACATATAGGGGGTCATTTACAAACAGATATATGCCACTTTTGTGACTTATATCTTTCACAGATTCTGTCACACGTGTTGCGGCAGAATCTGCGACTTCTTTCCCGCTCACGTCAGGTCTAAAAAGAGGGCGTGATGTGGTTAGGGAAGGGGACGGGCTGGCAGACCCATCTCATTCATCATTTTCTACGCCTGGTTTAGGTATAAAAATGGTCTAAAATGTAAGACGGCAAGGAAGCTGTCATACATTTAGAACCATCAGTGGATACGCTGAAGTTATGTAGAGACCAACTCCTCCACATAACTTGGTGATCCACCGTCAGCAGGGGTTTATTAAGACCGGCGTCTAAAATGTCGGTCTTAATAAATGTGCCCCATAGTGTAAAAGCTGTTCTGCTGATTATTTTTAACCATTTTGCTGCCAGGTTTTTCTCCACATCGGTAATCTATCAGGCTCTGAGCAGCTATACTGCAGTATAAGTCTGTATTTCCATTACTATCCAAAAGCACTAATATTGGCTGCTCCCCTGAACACTTTGAATAATGTATCATTTTGGCCAAGTACCACTAGATAATAGCCCTGATTTGTTTCCTAGCAAGATATTTCGAAAGTCGTGTTGACATTATCTAATGACTAGTGATGCTCAAACAAACTGCTTCATCAGAGCGAATCCGGACAACGGCAAATATTTCCTTTTGAAAATATAAAGCGACCAAGAAATATTGCCCTCCCATTTTTTACTATTTAGCAGTGAAGTGGATATTAAGCATTCTTATGTAGAAAAAGGAAGAAGTACAATTACACATTCCTTGTGGTTGTGCTTTATAATATTATCAGCCTTGGTCCAAGTAAAACTGAATTTCCACATTTTTTTATATCATATCATTTTGAGGTCCAACAGTCGGTGCTGATTAATTTCCTAATAAATCTTTGTAGTTTTTGGAGCTCAGTTTTTCTGATACAAAGCTCTACCTGTTTGCATAGAGTTAAAACTTGAAAATTAATGAACTATCCTAGGGATCATGTGGGGTCCGACACCTGGCACCCCCACCTCGGGCAACAGCCAGCCCAAAAAACTATACAGCTGACGGAACCAGAAGCAGAAGGTTCTGTCCACTGTGTAGAGGCTGTGCCGAAGTACTCCTGTTCAAGTGGGCTGCAGTATGCCAGGCCAGAATCTACACAGTGGACATAGACTGCCATCTACTATATAGTTTTTGGTGTTGGCAGCTGCCAAGAACAACTAAAGCTACTTTCACACTAGCTTTTTTTGCGGATCCGTCATGGATCTGCAAAAACGCTTCCGTTACAAAAATACAACCGCATGCATCCGTCATGAACAGATCCAGTTGCATTATGTCTTCTATAGCAATGACGGATCCGTCTTGAACACCATTGAAAGTCAATGGGGGACGGATCCGTTTTCTATTGTGCCAGATTGTGTCAGAGAAAACGGATCGTCCCCATTGACTTACATTGTGTGCCAGGACGGATCTGTTTGGCTCAGTTTCGTCAGACGGACACCAAAACGCTGCAGGCAGCCTCCAGAGCGGAATGGAGACTGAACGGAGGCAAACTGAGGCATTCTGAGCGGATCCTTTTCCATTCAGAATGCATTAGAGCAAAACTGATCCGTTTTGGACCGCTTGTGAGAGCCCTGAACGGATCTCACAAACGGAAAGCCAAAACACCCCCACCAATCTGATTTTGACCTGTTATAATGATAGGTCATCAATATGTAAGTCCTGTAAAACCCTTAAAGGGGTTGTCCCATGAAAAATATTCTACATTTTTTCAATCCAGTACCTGGATCTCAATACTTTTGTATTTGCAAGTACCTGCATAATTTAAAATGTTGTATCACCACTGAGTTATTCACTGAAATCTATCTGTATAGCGCCACCTGCTGTTTGCCCTTTTTTCTAAGTTCTCTGTCCAGCTCACTGAGATTGACATATATGATCAGTTCCATCCTTCAACTGCCACCAACTACAGCAGAAAGGACATGCCCTCTGAGAAAGTGCATGCCCCCTGAGCTGCAGCTTGAAATAAATCTAGCAGAGCAATTGCAGCAATGATTATGGAGATCTATGGATCCATGCGAGGTACAGGGCTGGTTCTGCGTTTGTCAGAAAGAGATTGACATGTACTACATGATATCTAATTTACAGTTTTTACATTACTCATGGGGTAACCCCTTTAGATGATAAACTCGTGAACTCCTGCAGCCACCACTAGGGGGCATCCTACAGGCTTATTGGATATAGCTTTATTATTTGGTTCAGTATGGCTCCTAAGCTCCCCTTAGTGGTTTCTGTAGTCAGATGGTCCCCTGTAATTCCTTCCTGATTGCTGACCATTCACTTCCAGTGAAGTGTTAGTATAAGTGGTAGTATATCAGCAATGCAAACCAGCAACACTTTTATAGAGTTTCATCATTCTGGATATTATGGAGATCTACCAATATGCTTAAAGAGGTTTTCTGGGTCTGTAGGCCTAAGATAGGTCATCAATTTCAGATCAGTGGGGGGTTTGACTCCTGGCATCTCCACACTCAGCTGTGTGGACATGGACAGCCACCGAAACTGCACAGCTCCATGCAATTGGTAGTGGTCAGGAATGCTACTGCAGAGATGAGCGGATCCTAGAGTCATCAATATTACACTATTTCAAAACCCATTTAAAGGGATTTTCCAGTCTCAGAACCTTGTAGAATGTTTATATTTACACAGGAAGGGGTTTAGCAGCTTAGATGTCTCTTTAAAGGGATAATCCACTTTTGATAATCCCTATTTGTTAAAACAAATTCTCCTAAACAAGTCAAGGGGGCATATCTGTTTAGTCCCCAAGTGATCAGCTGTAATCTGTGGGGGAACCTGGCAGTAAGTGCTCATATCTACTACAGGAGAAATTAAAGGGGCTTCAAGGGGAACATTTTTAAAACAGCAGATATTTGCGTGCACCAAAAAAATATGTTATACTCAACATACTTTCCCCCGTTACTCCCAGTCCGACACTTACTGGCTCCCTGTTTTATTCTGAACCGATTTAAAAAAATAAATAATCAGAGGCTGTGCAACCCCTTTAAGCATTACATGGTTTCTCAGCTTTTTCAATCTCGCCATGGAGAATACATAAATGCTCAGCCGTGATGAGCTTGCATGTATATGAGGGAAGTAGAAAGACGCTTGTCTGGCTGACAGTTTGTGAAGGTGTATGTGCAGTGACCCAGTGGTTCACTGCTAAAATTATTCACTGCTCAAGTAGTTCACTGCTAAAGTGATTCACTGCTAGAAAAGGGTTGACGTATTTTTTGATTATGCACTTTCACTGCAAAAAAGGGTGAATGCACTACTAATCATGCATTTGTAATCCCAAGAGTATTATACAAGGAGGATGGAGTTAATAATGTCCCTTAAATACAATTGTTGGTTGTTGGCTGGTCCCAAACCGTTAGTGAGTGGGTTTCTTGTAGTCTGTGAGTTGCTGTTGGTTTGTAAGCCAGTGTAGTAGCCACTAGAGATTTAGCCACAGCCTGTGTGTGAAGAAAGGAGCATCCCTATCCAGGGAGACACCAACCATATGAGACAAAGATCTGCCAGAAAAAAAGTGACTGTACTGAGAGCCAGCCTCTGAGGGTGAGAAGAACAGAACCTGTATAGAAGGTAGAGGGTCATTAGAAGGGACAGTGCATGGACAAGAAGCCAATGAAGGTAACGCATGTGTTATGCTGTGGACTTCACTGCATGTGGATTGGGTCATTTGCCTCAGGCGCCCTTTCATATTATAGAGATAGACTGGCCATCTGTTAAAGAACTGCATCCCACAGTGTGGCATTGCCGAGATATTAAGAGAGAGAGAAATTGCTTGCACTTGGCCAATTTGGGATCATAGTATTACTTAGGGATTCTGAGGGGATCATCATACTATTCACCTCTATATAGAACCTTTGGTAAAAGACTGTCTTGTGACATATTTGAGAACTATGCCTACAATGTGTATTTGCACTTTGCCACCATTCCTCCCAGTAAAGGCTGTATTGGTTACAACCAAGCTGGTCTGATCATTTGACTCCCTCCTCCGTTGGCCTTGAATCCCAGTTTCCACTTCCCACCCCATCCTCCTGCCTTGCACCCCGCTGCTCATCTAACATCAAGGGCACCTCAGCCACCAAAAGGCAGGGGTGGGAAATACAAAATACAGTTTGTGTGCTGAGGGAAAAAACAGGTGAGCTCCTACCAACCCAGGGTGTGCTGAAACCTCCATCACCACCACCTTCTGTCTCACGCCCCCCATGAGGGCCGGAGCACCACATATGGGCACCTCAATAGATAAGGGTTCTGAACTTGGGACTTCCCTCTCTTTAGAATACACTAAAATTATTTTTCAAAATGGGTTCTCTATACCAGACATCCTCTTTGTGACTCTATTTCCACTTGAACCAAGTCTACTTTTGAGCGATACGATGAGTCTGAATGGTCCCAAATGTCATTACATAAAATACACATTCATTCTCATTTGCAAACCAATTTGAAGCTTAATAGGCCAATGAGAATTTTTGGCTTCATCTGCAAATAATTTCAACGGATCAGTACAAAGCCAACACACCCATTTCTCCTAACGACCACTAATCGCTTGACAATGTCATGTCACCTTTAAAAATTCTACCACGGCCAAAAGAACCTATCTGAATGACAATTAGATGGCAAGTTGTGTTGCGACTTTTGCGTATTAGTCATATTAGATGCCTAAAAAGATAGCACCAAATTTTGGCATTCTTGGTGAAGTAGACTTTGGATGATGCATCCTTGCAGAAATTCCTTGGTTGTGTCATTATTATTTTTTTAAACTTTGGAGACTTGCCATTGTGCATCTTCATAGGCAAGAATCATTTGAATTATTTCCAGATTACCTACTGCAAGTGCCAACGTACTAATGTGCTGGTGTATCGACTATGCTGCGCTAACAGCCTGTTAGTGATTTATTTCCTGTGCCAAAGTTTCATTTAGGAAAAAATGAAAACCTTCACTAGAAAAAAATAAATTAGAAGAGCAATGTACATTTAGTAATTAGAATTCATTCTCCTGTTATGGGATTTATATAGTAGAATTTATGTGTCCTACACTCAATATCTGAGGAAAGGGTTAGATTGAAATTTGAAATTCAAAGTCACTTGATTGTTTGACTCCTCTCTCCATTTATATGACAATGATACAATACAGTAAGCAATGGCCTACCAGTCATAACTTGCTGCCGTGTCCTACTAGTCATAACTATGAACTCGCTGCCATGTACATGTATCTTTATGGGTTGTATCGAGTGTTCTTGATTGTGCTAGGCTCTTTACTAGAGATGAGAGAAGTTAAGAAAAATTTTACTCTGCAAATTAGCCGAAGTTAGCCAAGAGATTTGATTCTTAGCAAAGAATTCGTCATGAATCACTATAAATCAGGTATACCCAGGCCACTCTGCCTTAGCACAAGGCCAAATGGAGCGGCTGTGCTGCGGGTAGTTTGCAGCCATGCTGCAGTGAAGAACCGGACTGTATAGTCCTTCTTCATTGTTAATGGCTGCATGGCACCTTTAAACAGGGGCTGTTGCTGGTATGGGTTTGGCTGGTTAGGTGGGGGGGACAATATGCATATGATTGCTGTTCTTGCCTGCAATCTCCTGCAGGGTATTTGACAGTAAACACTGAATATTAATTATCTCTGGCATACCCACTTCTCCAACCCCAGTGCTCTCCTGCCCTACAGGTGGGAGCCCTTCTTCTGCCATCTGCTTTTCCTCCTTTTCCACATCATCTAATATCGATGAGAATATATCACCAGGAACATCCAGCTCTCCTCTTTTCTAAGAAATGGAGACTTTGAAGGATTACTTGGAAGAAGTAAAGCCAGCAAAAGATCAGGATGGTCATCATAAAGACCTGGCCCCCCTAAGGGGTGCAGACTGGATGGTATTGGTTGGCACGCTGGCACCGGAATTATAAAGGCTTCTATCTTATTGATATTAAATTATATTTACTGCTGCTGTAGGAATAAGTAAATGTAGGAATAAAAAAAAAAAAAACTGACGCAGCATAAGTCTCCCTGCACTCTCCCTGTTTTCTCCCTGCACTCTCCCTGCAGTCTCCCTGCACTCTCCCTCTCCAATATTCTTCTATTAATCATTTTCAGCAACACTATCCCTAGCGCATGAGTGCTTGCCATATGTTTCCCTATACTCACAAAACTATAGCGGCGACCGTGCAGGATGAGGGTTTTATAGGGCTGTGATATCACAGGGAATGGCTGGCTGCACGGCATTATGGGTGATCTCGCATTCCCAGGCTTATTACTTTCACTTTGTAACATGTGTAGCCGCCATTTTAGGAAAAACGGATTCATTACCATGAAATATGGATTTGTCGTGAATTAAAGTTTTCCTAAACTTCGGACCAAATTCCACTTCGAATGCTTAGTTTCAATCAACAGTAATCTTTACTATTTAGAGTATATATACCAAAGAGGAATCCTATACCATTCCCATGAGGAAGTCCATTGATAAATGAGTAGTTAGTCCAGGTTGGCTCCATGCCAAGAAGTAATAACGTTGCGCTGTTTTTTCCTTTTCATAGGCAAAAAATTGTCAAAAATATAGGCTGGAGGGAGGAACCACTATGAGAGTCATGCTACTACTCTCCAACAATGGGACTAAGGCTGACCATACACATGAAATCGTTTGGACAACAGCTATGTCTCCCATTACAACTATGAACGTGTTTGCTCAGTTTGGCATGTTTGGCATGTTTTGAACGTGGAAAGGAAAGAAAGCCACTGCCAGATCTCTGGCAGTTATCTCCTCGGGAACATGGAGATTGGATAGTTGGATTTCAAATGCCATTGTTAATACACATTAACAAAAGTCAATACACATTAGATGTCCAGATGGTCAGACCAAAACCAGAGGGTTTGGCCAACATTTTTCTAATGTGTATGGTCTGGTATATCATAGCCCTAGGCTTGGGTATTATTAACATATTAACAAAAATTCTGTAAAGTTTATATTATATTTAGCAAGATGTCTGCAATATGAAAATATGTCCAGTTGACTGAAATCCCAAGTCCCCTAATTGCCTCTTTCTTCTCTTGCTTTCTCTTGATTCTCCTGAACTGAATAAAAAAAAAATAGAATTCTATAAAAGTTACGTTTTTTTTAGAAAAATTCAGTGGAATTCTCAAATTTAAGAATCGATTAACTCATCTCTACATCCTAACTATGCTAGAATGTCATTGCCAGCTTCTCTGGTCTGTGGGAGGTTCTGCTTTCCCATATGCCAGGGTATTAGACACCGGATATAGCTGAGAATCTCACCCAATAATTTTGATACTTACGGTGAAATGCAGTTGACACGCACTCCTCTGTCAATCCATTCTGTTCCCAATGTTTGTGTTAATTTCACCACTCCAGCTTTTGAGGTGTTGTATGCCAACTGCTTCTGTGGGTGTGGTACTACAAAAAAAAAAGTAGGAGGAATAATTTATTGATAATTTGATGCTGATTAAACAGTTAGAGAGAATCTTTGTACTGGATCCACGGTCAGAACAATGAATTAGCCATATTCAATATACCATTCAACTTTGAAACCTTTACCTATCCCAAGAACGATGGCCTGACAGCTATGCTGCACAACTCTCTCGATTTGCTTCCATGGGACTTCTGAAAACATCTGGATAAACATCTAAGATGAAATACCCCTTAAACCACAAAAAAATTCCAGGAATATCAAACGTTACCCCATTTATCATCCTCCTAGACCATCACCAATAACTCACTGAACCATAGACATCAGATTTTTTTGAAGGTCTTACCAAATTAAGCAGGATCAGGTCTGCAGATAAATATCTCATATATGGTCTATGGCCACCTATACAAAAATATGTGATGCCTGGTGCATTGATAAACTTCTGGAAGTATAAACAGGTGACATTTTACTTTGTCCCTTGTGGGAATTTGTCCCGACTCCCTGAAGGTCCATGGAGTTCAGAAGATGACTTTATATATAGCCAAACACAGGTTGTGCATGTTCCCATTATTTTTCTCGTTTGTCCACTAGAATTTGACAAAATGATTGATGTTTTTTAAGGGGATGAGATATAAATCAGATATAAATTGTCAGTGTGATGTTTTCCTTCAGGCCAGAATCCATTTTAATGTTAAATCCAACCTGTGCTTGACTTTCTCCCGGCGCTAGTGGAGTTACGACTATAATCTACTACTTCTATAACAAGATTTGCAAAAACAGCCTTTTTTTGTTGAAAGATTCTGTAGCAAATTCATCCTTCTCGATTTTCCCCGTGGCGGTGAGCTGCTAAACACACATTTTATTAAACACATTTACAGAACAGTCATGAGCTCCCTCGTAGCCTTTTCAGAAAACTCATTCAGTATTTGACCAGGCTCGTTTCAACCCTCGCAGAAGTTGTTATTTTGAGAGATGCTTTAGAGTAGGAAGGATAAGTCTCGGGAGGACTACAAGCGGCTGAGCAAAGAAGCTAAAGACCAGCTAGAGCAGGCTTAGGCAGCATAGGGATTTCCACACTACAAATCCCAGCATGTCCACTAGTCCTCTGGGAAGCTACTTTTACATATAATGTTTTCATATTAGAATCTCTTATCATACTGAACATTTCTGTCAAATCGGCAGGTGCAAGCTTGTAAATGGAATCCTGCCTTTAGCTATGGAGACAACCCAGACCATGGAGCTTCTTGGGGCTCAAAAGAAAGGTCACACATGAGGAGACCAATGCTACAATCTAGATACAAGATACTTGGGGGACATGAGGCCCTTAAAGGGATTGTCCAGGATTAGAAATACTTTTCCGCTTTGTTACAAGAAAACTGCTTCACCTGTCTAAAAGTTGTGCTTGGTACTGCAGGTCAGATCCATTTATGCAAATAGTGCCTAGCTGCGATCATGGACCTGCTTTTGGAAGAAAATAGCCATGCTTTTCTAATCCTGAATGGATCTGCTTATGGTAAACCCGAAATTCTAAATACTGCTTCAACAGTATTTGTGAAAATATGGCATCTACTATGTCAATTGGCAGTGTCCCCAAGCGAAAGTACCCCATCTCTCTGCTAAATGGGGAAAAGCTATTTGGTCATAACCAGCTGCAAGTCCCTGAGATATGTAAACCAGCCATTGGGTACGGCCATGACTATGTAATAGGAATCATAACGAGCAGGGAGGCAATGACCAAACCACAGAATTTCTTAAATATCGCTAACTTTGTATCAGTATTTACCATGATGTAGGGCAGTGATGGTGAACCTTTTACAGACCAAGTTCCCAAACTGTAAACCCAAAACCCACATATTTATCGCAAAGTGCCAACACAGCAATTTAATCTAAATACTACAGTCCAATATAGTATAGCTATAATAGCCTGCCTACATTCAGAGCGCTGCTCGTGCTGTTCATAGCATACCCTTCACTGATGAATGGCGGGAAATGTCTAAGACATATTGGTACACCATAGACTTTTTCCGGGGTGTGGGTGCCCACAGAGAGGGCTCTGAGTGTCGCCGCTGGCACCCGTGCCATAGGCTCGCCACCATTGATGTGTGGGCTGTATACAGAGGAGTAACAAAAGGCTGTGTTCCTGTGTCTAAATGGTCCAAAGACCCCTCTGATGAATGGGAGGACAGTATAGCCATAGTGTATAGACAATCACATAATTGACTATATCCATCCACAGCAATCTCTCAGATGGAAGGAAGCTGGGAGATAAGGTTATTCTTTAAGACGGTTGGTCCAATTTGAATTTGCCCTTATCTGGCTATTAAAATGTGGCCATATTAAAGAGTTTGTCTTGTAAAATGTATCTTGAAGACAATCAGTGCTCTATAGGTTCATATGGACGTCAGAGCAAAGAGGCGCTCTATACGAGCAGCTCTCTCTAGTGGATTTGGAATCCGTATGGCCAGCAACATGTTATACAACATTTTTAAATATGGCTACCCCTGGCACAATCAGAGGTTTTTCCAGGGTGCCAAGACTCAGACCCACTTTGATCACCTAAATGGAGTTGTCTATGACAAGTCAACCCCTTCCTGCTGTTCTGAAATCCACCTATGACAACTGGGGAAGGGATGTTGGACCTGTACGCAGAGGCAGATTTGGCATTTCTAGGGCCCCAAGCAAAGTTCCTGTATATCTGGGGGTCCCTATTGCACCTTTAAACTCTGCCTCTTTGCACTGATAAGCTCCACCCAAGGCTGTCCGCTAAGCCGCACTCTCAGCCTTGCAGTGAACCGGGGCACTTCTGCTACTGCTCTAAAGCTAGGAAGGGTCACCACTGGCCTTCCTTGCAGCTAAACTAGCTGTCAGGTATGCCCACCGCTTTAAGTCGCTGTTTTCAGCCAACGCTTATTGCCAAAAGGGCCGTCACTGACGTCTGGGGCCCCCAAAATTTGCTTGGTTTGCATGGTGGTAAAGTCCTCCACTGCCTGTAATGGGCGAAGTTTTGTTTACCACATATCTTTGCTAAAAACAGTATAATTTTTTACCAAATTGGATAAACAATGACTTATACTTTCTGATTATTTTTTAAATTTTAGGGTAAAATGTTTTTGAACTGAAACATACAATCTGCTAGGTAAAATTGGAAAAACTATTGGTCGAGCTACAAAAATTCTTCATGTGGTCCCGGCCTTAAAGGTGTTTGTCCAGATATAGAAACATGTCTACTGTCTTCCAAAAACAGCACCACACCTATACACAGGTTAGCTGCGGTATTGCAGCTTAGCCTTATTTAATGGAGCTAAAATCCAATACCAGATATATCCCTTTGTCGGCGGGGCGCTCTTTCTTGAAGAGAGCAGCGATATATTTTTTAATCCTGAACAACTTCTTACAGAGACAAAGATGGCTGTTGGAAAAGTCATGACCTTGCATGACGCAAGTTGTCCAAAAGGACCTAGATAATGCCACACAATGCAGTTTTTGGTGTGTTTCTCCTGTGCACCACCATCCCCTCTGCTCCCCCGTGTGTGAACTCGACCTTAACCACTAAGTCAACTCATTTAATACTTAATTATTTATAAGGTGCGCATTTACCTTTAACAACTCCCAATACCTTGTAATAATTGTAATAATTTCCACATATAAATTCGCAGCCAGCCATTAGTTAATGACTTCTCAAAAAAAAATTAATTGTAACCTTTTTTAGAGTTTTGAGTATTTCAACCCCCCAAAATAAAAAAAAATTAAATTGGAAAAAAAATAATTCTGTTTTTAATTATAAATAGGACAGGTGGCGCAGACACTTAACCAAGGACTCGTAACACAATTATAAATGCATTTTTGAAGAAACGTTTATAGTCGCTTTGTAATAAACTGCACAGAATGCTGTCGAATGTCATACTGGGCACTGTAAAAGTAAATGGTATTCCCAAAGAAAATAAAAAAGGCTGCATATTTATATAACATTCAGCAGATGGATGTAATATTAACTTAGTGGTTTTGTGTTGTAGTTTTATGGCCGCTAGATTTTCTTGCCTAACTTGGCAGCTCAAAGCACCGTTTGATTTTTGGATTTGGACAATACTGAAACAGATGTCCAGACCAATAAAATAAATTCCTGAAGGGCTATGCTTAATTTGTGTAATTGATCAATTTTTGTTCCATGGGCCTCGAATCACCAGAAAGTAACTGCCTTCCAGATTAGCTCAGCAGTCGGGATTTTTCTCCATATGTTACAATGGTTTATTGGCTCTCGGACGACACCGCTGATACAGCGAGGCTGGTCGAGGCACCTGTTGGCAACTATAAAGAGGTTTAACAACTGGCGTTACAGTCTGGAAGGGAACGAACTTACTAGACAAATAATACACATAATTCTCGCTTGAAGTGCCAGGTTTGTGTGACCAACAGTCCCCAGTTAGGGCCAGGGAAGGAGTTTACTTAAAGGGTCAAGGGTCACGGGTAGCTTCATAGAAATGAGGGGTTGTATGCATTAGATATAAATTAGATTGAAAGATTAAGTCAAAGGGGTCTGGTGGGCGCCATTTGCATCCACCATTTGACGGATCCAGCTCTTCTGTTAGCACAGATATGAACACACCAATAGATAGATTGATATTTTTTTGATAAATATAAAGACAGATATGAGCAGTGTTGGACTGGGGTACCTACCTAGGGCCCACCATTGAAGGCTATGTACAGCTTGGGAGGCAATTTTTTTTTATGATTGCATTTCACTCAATTGTTGGCTAAAAATCATATTTTCAATTGGCCTTTATTAAAAAATATTGAGCCATTCTGTCACAAAGGGTTAACTGTTTTTCTAACTGTGTGACTGGTACTTTTACTTTCACTTTGTGCCATGTAATAAACCTTACCTCTAAAGTACTAAGAGTTCATAAACACTTATTTAAACCACATTCTTATCAGTAAGATAAGAACTGAGCCATAATAAGTGTTTTGGAGGTCAGAGATCAGAGATAGGGAGCGTGTCCCCAACCAACGGAAGACAAAGAAAATCCAGAGGGCATCTCAGCTCTGTACAGAAAAAAGGGCTCCATATTTTTAATAGAGACCAATTAAAAAAATGATTTTTAGCTCAAACTGAGTACAATGCAATAATAAAAAATGAAAATTGCCCCCAAAGGTGTACATAGCCTTTAAATGTATTCTGGGAGCCCACTGTAAAGCTACATGCATACTACTTGCACACACTACCCAGTTTTTTATATCAATGCAGGCAATGTACTGTATAGCCAGCCTATCTATATGTCAGTCTACTGTGCCATGTGCAACTTGAGCAGGGGGTGGGGGAATAGCTTCCCACCTTGCTCAGGGGCCCACCGGGGGATTCACCTGTACCCCTGTGGGCCAGTCCGAGCCTGCATATGAGATAGATAGATAGACAGATATGAGATAAATAGTAGATAGGCATATAGAGTAGACAGATACATAGTTGCCATATTCCATGCTATACGTCATGACTCATGACAACATTGGTAGTGCACATGTGTATTATTACTTTAACAAGAAATTGCAAACTTACATGTAACATAATAACATAGTACATAACATAGTAACATAGTACATAAGGCCGAAAAAAGACATTTGTCCATCCAGTTCGGCCTGTTATCCTGCAAGTTGATCCAGAGGAAGGCAAAAAATATAACTGTGAGGTAGAAGCCAATTTTCCTCACCTAAGGGGGAAAAAAATCCTTCCCGACTACAATCAGGCATCAGAATAACTCTCTGGATCAACGACCCCTCTCTAGTAGCTATTGCCTGTAATATTATTACGCTCCAGAAATACATCCAGGCCCCTCTTGAACTCTTTTAGTGAACTCACTATCACCACCTCCTCAGGCAGAGAGTTCCACAGTCTCACTGCTCTCAGGCCTCTTTCACACGACCGTTTTTTTGCTTTCTGTATACGGTACGTATACGGAACTATTCATTTCAATGGTTCCGCAAAAAAATAAAAATTGGAATGTACTCCATATGTATTTCGTTTCCGTTCCATTGAAAGATACAATATGTCCTATTATTGCCCGCAAATCACGTTCCGTGGCTCCATTCGAGTCAATGAGTCCGCAAAAAAAACGGAACACATACGGAAATGCATCCGTATTTCTTCCGTATCTGTTCCCTTTTTTGCGGAACCATCTATTGAAAATGTTATGCCCAGCCCAATTTTTTCTATGTAATTACTGTATACTGTATATGCCATACGGAAAAACGGAACAGAAACAGAAGCACAACGGAAACAAAAAAACTGAACGGATCCGTAAAAAACGGACCGCTAAACAGTGAGAAAGCCATACGGTCGTGTGAAAGAGGCCTTACCATGCAAGAAAAACAAAATGAGCAAAAACCCCACATTTTTACAAATCCTTGATTATAAATTTACAGGAGCAAGACACGATATTAATGAGCTCTTATCTCCTCAGTTTGCACAGGTGCACCACTCACACACAGGTTAAGGAGGCCGTAAATGTTTGCTAATATATTTTTTGACCTGATACATAGTGTCAATGATTTGCCACTTTCCGATACATGCTTAATTAAATCAGATGGCATGATTACTAATTAAACTATGAATTCCAAAGCCCGACTGTCAACTCTCATCACTCACCTATTAAACTTGCCATAGACGCGGTATTAATTATCTTCCCATATCCCTGACTCAGCATTATGCGGCCTGCAGCCTGTAAAGAGAATTGCAGAAATGACATAGGACCCCTTTTTGGAGGATGATATTATCACATATTGTACCTTTCTATATATACAAACTGAAAAGAATGGCGGGGAAGTGCTCAAAGCAGGAGGTGCTCAAACCCACATGCAGTTGTGCATATTTATACAGGGGAGCAAATCCTGCACTTGTGGCCCGTTGCTAATGACGATCCCCAGCAAAAATGCGTACAGTGGAGGATGCCCACAGCGAACCACAAGTACCACAATAGACATTCTACACAAGATAGAAATTATGTGGATGTGATAATCAATATAACAACAACAACAATTATTTTGTTATATTGTACCTTTCCCCTAAATATAAAATAAAAAAAATCTTTGTTGTTTCTTTTAAAATTAGACTTTAACAAATAAAAATACAGTGTGACATGAAATTAAAAAAAATCCTTAAAAAAACAACACTACTAATCAGGATTAAAGTCTGGGCCAGTACTTTTTTTACATGACTTTTAAAATGAAGAAATTAAAATCTGTGAGAGATTTACTAAGATGTGCATTTCATATTCCAGTCTTAGAGGGGTTGTCCACCCGTTATTTATTTATTTTTTTATATTGTGCACAGTGGGTTAAAAATAGAAAATAAAGAAGTGATACTTACTTTCACCGATCCCCGCCATTGTCATTCTAACTGTTGTTCTCCCTTACCTGGTCCTGGCTCATTATGTTGGTAATGCCTGGAGATGCCTGCTGAGCCAATCACTGGCTGATGTGGGTCACCCCTATGAACAATGCCAGTTTAAACCCTGCCATCTAGCTATAGCTCTAGACAGCCCCTTCTAACTAGAGATGAAAAATTCAATTCGGCTGAATTATTTTGTCACTAAAACCATTTTTTTGTATGTAGTGGGCGCAAAAATGGGGAACGGCGATTGTGCGCCCCCCCCCCATCATTAAACCCCTTAGATGCCTCAATCATTACTGATCACTCCATCTGAGGGGGTTAATCAGGGTAAAATAATAAATTCTCACTTTATCCATTTAGACGCGTAGAGGCCGGCGCAGCCATCTTCATGGAAGACACCGTGCGAAATCATCATATCATCACGCTGGCCGCGCACGGTGACGTCATCACCAATGACATCACCACTCCCGGCCAGCGCGTCGGCGTGGTGATGTCATACGTCACCCCACTAGAGATTTTGCTCTGTACCTTCAATCCAGACGGCCACGATGGCCTCTTCACATGCAAATGCATGAGGTGAGTATTTTTTTCTGTTTTTACTGCCTTTTATAGGAAAAATTGATTCGTTACCACAAAGCACATGGAAATTTGGCTTTGTGGTGAATCAAATTTTTCCCGAAATTTTAATCCAAATCAGTTTGTTTGACTTCGCTTCGCTCAACACTACTTCTAACTATACTTGTTTAAAGTCAAATGTGGAATATTTATCAAGCCTTTTTATAAATTTGCCACAGGAAAAAAAAACTTGACATTTGCTCTATAAGTTGCTCCGTTTCCTGACTAATTATAAACCTTGCCCCGCCACATTCCATCTAACTCCACCCACTTGAGGTGTCACTTTTCAAAAGTGCCGAGAAATAAGTAAAGTCACAAATTTTTGCTTGAATGCAATGTGTGCGAAAATGTGTGACTTTTGTTTTTACAACCTTAAGGCCCAATTTCAGAAACTTTGGTTTGCTTCGTAAGATGAAAATAAATGTTAACAAAAAAATGGAATACAATGATTTACAAAACTCACAGACCTGTATTTTATTCACAAAAGATCATAGAACACATATCAGATGTTGAAAGTGAGACATTTTACCCTTTCATGAAAAAAATTCTCTCTTTTAGAACTCAATGGAAGTAACTCATCTATAAAAAGTTAGGATAAGGCCATGTCTACCACTGCGTAGCATGTAACTAATGGGTGTATGGGATTTTGCAAATCACTGCATTCTGTTTTCATTTACATTTATTTACATTTTAGACATGAATTCCATTCTATAATAGAGCACAGAAGTAACAATTCCAGTTGAAATGCTCAGAGTGAATGCAGCCTAACATTAGGAAATGATACCTAAGTTGAAATCCCTTTGAATTTGGCCTCAACCAACCACGTTCTATAGATTTATCAATGGAAAAGGAGAAATCTCCAAATTAATTAGCAGTTTCAGCTGTTAATCCTAATTAACGATTAGGCAACAGCCCAGAAAGGCCACACTTCAAAGTGCATTTAAAGTATTAATTTACTTAGCATCAGAGAAGCGCTGAATGAGCCCGTTAATACTGTAGATTTGTTGCTCCTTCAAACCGGGCCCCACCCGATAACACTTAAAGGGTTCAGTTATCAGTGCTACATTAATTAGCTAAAAGTGCTTTATAATTTATTCACTATTGTGCCAATTATGCTGAGCGGAGAATGCTGGAAGAAAACAAACCAGTACACATCGCTTCCAACCTTGCTTGTGCCTGTGGTTGTGCGATACCGCGTTCTGTTCATAGATCTGAGGTCAGGCTCATGCTGGTTTGTCTATTTCTGAATACAGTGGGTTGTCCGAAACCTTGAGGCCCAATGGCCATGCTGGATGGGATACCCATTTTGACAAACAAAAAGAACCAGTAAATGTTAATAAAAAAGAAAATGATGTGAACATGTCACTGCTCCCTACAAGATCAACACACTCCGCTTCTAGTGCCATCATTATTGTTGTTATTTCATTGGCTTCGATCCCTACCCAATTCATGACACTTGTACCCGGTTGCATACACCCCGTCTTCTCTAACATAATAATATATGAACAGGTCACTGCCTCCCATAGGATCAACACAATCTTCTCCTGCTGCATTCCCATGATCTGATTGCTTACTCTACTCTAATCATGACATTGTTTCTGCTTCATGTATCTTGTAAGCATAATTAGGTAAGTGGAAAGTCACTGCACCCCACAAGATCAGTACACCCCTATCCTACTGCTGTCATAAATCCTACGGCCAGAATATACACACTAACAATGATGTGCGTGATGAAGTCACTGCCCCCTCAAGATCAACATGCTCAGTATATGCTGCTGTCATAATTCTAGACCAAACAACACTACCCCTATCACATGCAGCTCTGCTCCTGCAATAAAAAAAAAATCATAAATGGACAGGTCACTGCTTGCCACAGAATCAGAAAACTTTTCTCCTGCTGCTGTTATCATTACATATTTAATTGGTTACAGTATTTTTATCTCAATCCAAATCATGGCACTATCTCTGTCAAATCCAACCCCACCTTTGCTAACAAAATCCCATAAATGGACAGGTCATTATCTTCCACAAGTTCAGCACACCCCTCCTCTATTGCTGTCAACATTCTCAAGGTCATGTTTGTCACAAGGCTTCTATCTCCATCCAAATCTTGGCACTTGTCATAGGAAACTTTGTCCTTACTAACATAAACACATGACAGGATAGGTCACTGCTTCCCACAAAGGCAGCACACTCTTCTGCCACTGCTAACTGGTTGGTTACAGGGTTTCAATCTCCAAACAAATCATGACACAACGCCTGTCACGTGTTCGTTGCTAAGATAATATTAGCAAACAAGTCACTGTCTTAACTAAGATCAGCACCTCCCTCTTCTGCTGCTGCCATCATTTTCACAATCTAATTGTATCTGTGCACTTCTCTGCTGCTGGGTCACCCCTTCTGCTACACACGTCTTCATGCTTATATCATGATATTAGCCCTATCACACACAGCACTGTCATTTCTAACAGTTCACTGCCACCCTCAAAATCAGCATACTCTTCTCCTGCTGTTGTCTCCTTTCTAACAATTTGTTAAATATTGGGGGGAATTTATCAATAATGGTGTATTTTGCACTAGAAAAATCATTACATAATGAATCAAAAGTAATTTGTTTTACCTAGTTTATCAAAAGGTGCGTGCTATTTTTAAAATGTGTCTTTTGTACTTGTAGGCTAATAATCTGTCATTCTATAAACAAATGTAGTTTTGAGCGAAGCATTGAAAGCGGAATTCAGTGCGAAGTTTAGAAACACTTCGATTCTAAACCAATCCGAATTTCCTTCCTCTCTGTGGTAACAAATCGATCTAACCAAAATGGCAGCTGCACATGTTAGAAAGTGAAAGTAAGTATTGGGGAGACAAGCCTGGGAACCCATAATGCTGTGCAGCCAGCCAATCTGCAAGTAGCCATCCCCTGTGTTGTTACAGCTCTATAAAAGCCTCATCCCGCATGGTGTCCGCCATTGTTCTGTGAGCTGAGCAAAGGCAGAGATGTGACAAGCACTCATGCACTAGGGACAGTGTTGCTGCAAACAGTTTTCACAAATTATATTGGAGAAGGAGAGTGCAGGGAGAGAGAAGGGAGAGTGCATAGAGAGTGCAGGGAGAGTGCAGGGAGAGTGCAGGGAGAGTGCAGGGAGAGTGAAGGGAGAGTGAAGGGAGAGTGAAGGGAGAGTGAAGGGAGAGTGAAGGGAGAGTGAAGGGAGAGTGAAGGGAGAGTGCATGGAGAGTGAAGGGAGAGTGCATGGAGAGTGAAGGGAGAGTGCAGGGAGAGTGCAGGGAGAGTGCAGGGAGAGTGCAGGGAGAGTGAAGGGATAATGCATGGAGAGTGCATGGAGAGTGAAGGGAGAGTGAAGGGAGAGTGCATGGAGAGTGCATGGAGAGTGCAGGGATAATGCATGGAGAGTGAAGGGAGAGTGCATGGAGAGTGAAGGGAGAGTGCATGGAGAGTGAAGGGAGAGTGCATGGAGAGTGAAGGGAGAGTGCATGGAGAGTGAAGGGAGAGTGCATGGAGAGTGCATGGAGAGTGCAGGGAGAGTGCAGGGAGAGTGAAGGGATATTGCATGGAGAGTGCATGGAGAGTGAAGGGATCGTGAAGGGATCATGAAGGGAGAGTGCATGAAGAGTGCAGGGATAATGCATGGAGAGTGAAGGGAGAGTGCATGGAGAGTGAAGGGAGAGTGCATGGAGAGTGAAGGGAGAGTGCATGGAGAGTGCATGGAGAGTGAAGGGAGAGTGCATGGAGAGTGAAGGGAGAGTGAAGGGAGAGTGCAGGGAGAGTGCAGGGAGAGTGAAGGGAGAGTGAAGGGAGAGTGCACGGAGAGTGAAGGGAGAGTGCAGGGAGAGTGCAGAGAAACTGCAGGGAAAATATGTCACCATGTGCATCACTGTACAGTGCACCGGCATTCATATTTAATCCGCTCTGTTAGGCCTCATGCACACCAGGCCGTTGTTTTGGTCCGCATCCGAGCCGCAGTTTTGACGGCTTGGATGCGGACCCATTCACTTCAATTGGGCTACAAAAGATGCAGACAGCACTCCGTGTGCTGTCCGCATCCGTTGCTCCGTTCCGTGGTCCGCCCAAAAAATATAACCTGTCCTATTCTTGTCCGTTTTGTGGACAAGAATAGGCAGTTATATCAATGGCTGTCTGTGCCGTTCTGCAAATTGTATGAGGCCTTAGGCATGCAGTGACTGTGCATCAGTAATAAAGGCAGAGTTTAACATGGGAAGAAGATGATTAGGCAGATTGGGCTGGGTATATCTGATTTATAGAGATTTGTGACTAATTAATTCGCAACAAATCGAATTTCTTGTCAAACTTTGCCGAATCGAATTATTCAAAACTTCGCTCATCTCTAAACAAATGTAACATTTTTTACACCGAAGTGTTAAAATGCAACATTTAATTGTATTAGTGACAATGCATGTGTGCTGAACTGATTTTGAACTGGAGACAACTTTAAGGCTGATATGCAACCGCAAGTGAAAGAGGGCGCACTCCCCATGCGCAGCTGCCCTCCATTTATTTTCTATGGGGCCAGGTAAAATAGCTGAGCGCTGGCTCGGCTTTTTCCGTCGGCCCCATAGAAATGAATGGGAGTGGGGGCCGCGCATGTGCGGTATGCTCCCATTCACTTCTATGGGGAGCCAGCTGGACCAGAGTCCTCCAGCCACCACCTTGCGGGGCTCCATTCTCGATATAGGTGCGGGTCCCAGCGGTAGGACCGCACCTATAAGACAATGGGGTCATATCCCAGAAATATGCCCCCATTGTCTATGATGAGACAACCCCTTTAATCTAATGCTGCATTTTGTGCCTTTTAAGCAGAACGTACGTTGATAAATGAGGTGTAATATAGGCAAAATTGATCGCCCCACCTACTTTGTCATTCAAAACACTTTTCTGGAGTGTTTCATTCTTTCTAGCAAAAATAAGAAGGACACAGTTGATATATTTGGCGCTAATCAAAATGCCATTATTTTTGGTGCATTTTAGGCCATGATTCTGGCCCAACGTGATTAGTATATGTCCACCAT
>NC_058086.1:200908360-200952719 GCF_014858855.1 Bufo gargarizans
ACTACTACTGCTACTACCACTACAACTATTACTGCTACTAATGCTACTACTACTACTGCTACTTCTGCTGCTACTACTGCTGTTAATACTACTACTGCTACTGCTGCTACTACTGCTACTACTCCTACTACTACTACTGCTGCTACTACTACTGCTACTACAACTACTACTATTACTTCTGCTACTGCTACTATTGCTACTACTACTACTACTACTGCTGCTGATGCTACTGATATTACTACTGCTACTACTGATGGTACAACTGCTAATACTACTACTGCTACTACTACTACTACCACTACTACTGCTAATACTAATACCACTGCTACTACTGCTACTTTTACTACTACTACTACTACCACTGCTACTATTACTACTGCTGCTACTACTACCACTACTACTGCTACTACTGCTGCTTCTGCTACTAATGCTACTACTGCTATTACTTCTACCGCTACTACTGCTGCTACTACTACTACTGCTGCTGCTACTTCTATTACTGCTACTACTGCTACGACTACTGCTACTGCTGCTACTACTTATTCTACTTCTACTGCTACTGATGGTCACGTACACTACACACAGAGGGGAGGATAGTGACCACCCGTGCGCTACATCCTCACCCCTGGCCCTGCCTCCTTGCCTCGCAAGTCCTAATGACAGGGGACAACTAGACGCCAGTCCCTAACTTAGGATACGTGCGGGAAGACAGACAAGACAAATAACGGATAGTGAACGGACCGGGTCAATACCTAGAGCTATGCAGTACTAAGGAATGAGCAGAGAATAGTCAGGAAAAGCTGAGGTCAAATACCAGGAGAGAAATGAAGTACAACAGGAGTCCGCAAAGAATCGTCAGGTGGAAGCCGGGGTCAGGATACCAGGAGAGATGCGTAGTACAGGAGGAGCAGGCAAAGGATCGTCAGGGAACAGGGTCAGGTGAGTATGCAGGAACAAAACCATCACCAGATACCTAAAAATTAACAGGCAACCTGTGGCCAGCTGGCTGCCTGTATTTATAGTGGGGAGTGAGGGCCATGTGACGTGGCCAGCGTCACATGACCGACAGACAGACAAATCGAGCACCGAGTGATCAGCTCGGCGCTCAAGGCAGACCTAGGAGCAGGGAGCCTCCCAGCTAGCAAAGCCGCCCTAGGAACGAGGCCAAAAACAGATCCTCGCTGCCGAAGCTAAGCAGCAGGTCTGCGGCTGATGGGAGACCGAGTGCGCCTTTGGCGCCCCGTGACAGTACTGCCTGCCTGTTAGATATAACTGTATTGCCATCCTCAGGACGGCAATACAATTCAATCTAATGCCTTGCAAGAGCTGAAGGACCTGTGATGACCTCACAGGTCATGTGATCAGTTCTAAATGCAGTAGCTGAAAAGGACCTGGGATGAGTCACCATCATGTGACCAGTGCAGCAGAGGACAGCTCAGCAGTGAAAAGAAGTCCTGGGAAGAGGCTGGGGTGAGGTCTACTGCATGAGGAGAGGTAAGTGAAGATTACTCCGTCTGAGAGGCAGAGCAATGTTGGGAGTTGTAGTTATTTACATGAGTAAAGAAGGGGGTGGCACAGCTACACCAACAATCCGCGCTGTAGCGAAGCAGTTATCTGGGCTGGTGAGGATACACACTGCAGGTGGTGCACAGCTGATCGTAGTAGATAAGGTACATATGATCACGATGTGAGAGAAGAAATACACAGCGGCACTCACCAGTGTATTCCATGAATAAGATGTAGCAGGGGGCAGACAATTCTTAGTCACGCATCAAACAGCGATGGCCGTTTCGCGCTACAAGCGCTTCCTCAGGCTGTGCACGCTGGTGAGAGCCGCTGTATATTTCTTCTCTCACATCGGGATCAGTTGTAGTTATTTAACTGGGACTGTATGTCAGGGCTGAAGGGAGGGGAGTTATTTACATGGGACAGTGAGGTGGGGTTAATTACATGGGACTGAAATTTGGAAGTGGCTGGGGTAGGGTGATCTTATTAACATGGGACCGTATGTTGAAGGCAGCGGTGGGAGGGAGTGATATTATTTACATGGGATTGTATGTTAAGGGGTAATGTTATTTACATTGGACTGCATGCTGGAGGTGGCTGGGGAGTGGGTGATTTTATTTACATGGGGCTGTATGTTGAAGGTGTCTGGAGGAGGGAGTGATGTTATTTATATGGGACTAAATATTGAGGAGGTGATGTTATTTACATGGGACTGTATGTTGAAGGCGGCTGGGGAAGGGGTTATGTTATTTACATAGGGACTGTATGTTGGAAGGGGCAGGAGAGATGGTGTGATGTTATTTACATAGGATTGTATTTTGAAAGGGGGCTGGAGACATGGTGTGATGGTATTTACATGGGACTCTATAGCGGAGGGAGGGAATAGTGTTATTTACATGGGACTGTATGGTGGAGGGGCTGAGGAATTATAATTTATAAGGACACTAAATGAAGGAATATAACTGCAGGGGGCATTATAAATATTGGGGGCGCTTCAGGGCGAGCATTATAACAGTAGGGGGCAGTATAAGTACTGGGGGCACTGTTGGGGCATATTAAATCCAGGGGAAATTAGGCGTTCTTATTACTACTAGGGGCTTTATAGGAGGGATCCGCATTATTTCTACTAATAGCACTATGGCGGCCTTATTACTACTGAGGGGTCTGTAGAGAGCTTTATTACCACTCAGGGAATAACAGGGGGCCTTATTTCTAACTGGGGGCTCTGTGAGGGTATTATTAATACTGGAGGGCTCTTCTGCTAATGGAGGCACTCTTGTGGAGCATTATCACTGTTGGGTCCAGTAGGAGGCAGTATTACTAATGAGGACACTCTAGAAGGGAATTACTATTGGTGGGACTATGAGGATTACTATTACTATGGGGGGCACTCATTTTTCTTCAGGATAGTATTTTGGGGTACAGAAAAGTAAGGAAGCTAAGATGTCTGTGGCTGAGAGAAGTGGAATGGAGAAGATGATGACAGAGAAGATCTATATCAGAGGAGACGTCACCTGGGAGGCCCTGGACTGTGAGAGGTATGTGCTGCTGTATAGCGAGTACAGCAAAATGTCTTCAGTGCTAGTGTTTGCGGGGGGGATGCAGTTGTTCAACTTAGAGAATTGGGCCATATGCATTGATGATTGGGCCCCGGATCTTTTGAGACCCTAGCAATGCCCCTGCTGCTACTACTACTACTGAAAAATTCAATTCGGCAGCTTCGTCAAAGTTTGACAAGAAATTAGATTTGTTGCTAAATAATGGGTCACCCTATTCAGCCTATCAATCAATGGGACCATTTTCAGTGGCCTGCTTTGACAGAAGTGCCTCCGTCTAACGGCCGTTAAAAACGGTAATACGCTAGTTCAATATGGCCTTTTGGGTTTAAAAAAAAATAAATGCACTCACCTCATCTTGTTCGCACAGAGGCAGTCTACTCCTCTCTTGAGTGGAAACGACCTGCACTGTGCGTGATGACATCACCACATGATCATGCTGGGAGCGCGCTGTGACGTCAACATGCTCAGCACAGGGTCCTTCGGCAGGTCTTTTTCACCCAAGAGAGGAGCGGACTGGCTCTGCACAAGCAATTGGATGAGGTGAGGAGGTGAGTATTTTTTTTCTTTCTGTTCCTTCTAAGACAACTCTAGCTGCCGTTTTAGGAAACATGATTCGTCACCACGAAGCGCAAGGAAATTCAGAATCAAATTTTTCCTAAACTTGAGATCCAATTCCGCTTCAGATGCTTCGATTCATTCAACACTAATCAGCATTCTGACAGTCTTTAGAAAACACCAGATCAACCTGATCTGAAAAAAATACTAAAAACTGCAACAAAAACTAAGGCTTCTTTCACACTTGCGTTTACATTTTCCGGTATTGAGATCCTGCAGAGGATCTCAATATCGGAGAAAATCACTTCCGTTTTGTCCCTATTCATTATCAATGGGGACAAAACAGAACTGAACAGAAAGGAGTGCACCAAAAAGCATTCCGTTCGGTTTGGTTGCGTCTTTCCGGCATGGGATGTGGAGCAAAACGGATCCGGCATGACCCGCAATGCAAGTCAATGGGGAGGGATCCGTTTTCTCAAACACAATAGAAAACTGATCTGTCCCCCATTGACTTTCAATGGAGTTCATGACTGAGCCGTCCTGGGTATGTTAAAGAACATACAATCGAATCCGTTCATAACGGATGCAGATGGTTGTATTATTAGTAACGGAAGCGTTTTTGCTTAACCCTGCCGGATCAGGCAAAAAATGCCAGTGTGAAAGTAGCCATATGAAGATACATTATCAAGGTGTTACATTTTACCTGGGCCGACTAGATCTTTGCTCTGGAAATGGCCATTGAAGAATAGAAATACTTTGTTAGAGTGTCAGTTTGTCTCACTCAGGTTAATCATTTCATTATCTACAGCATCATATGAATGATGTATCCACTAGAAGTTGTTGATTATTCCTGTAGATTTCAGAAGTGTGAACAGGGTTGTTGAAATCGCATTCATGGTATTTGGAATGTTTTGGGATTTTGGTGCAGAATCCACAATGAAATCGACGTAATATCCCGACTGTATGATGGGTCTCTTAATATAGGCCAACTTTATTAAGGACAGGATTCAGGATCTAGTAACGTTAAGGCTGTGTACACCTTCGGAGGCAATTTTGGTTTATGATTGCATTTTACAAATTTTTGGCTAAAAATGATATTTTCAGTTGGCCTTTCTTAAAAATATTGAGCCATTCTGTCACAAAGGGTTAACTGTATTTCTAACTGTGTGACTGGTACTTTCATTTTGTATATCCCTTATCTCGAAGTTACTAAGAGGTCCTAAACACTTACTGTATGTAAGTTACCTTCTTATCAGTAAGATAAGAGCTGAGCTATAATAAGTGTTTATATTATAAGAGAGCAGAGATAAGGAGTCCATCAGCTCCTGGTCTGACGGAAAAGACAGAAAATCCAAAGAGTGCTACTAGAGCATCTCAGCATTGTACAGAAAAAAGGCACCATATTTTTAACAAAAACTAATTTTAAAAAATTATTTTTAGCTCAACATGAGTACAATGCAATAATAAAATACATTTCCCCCAAAGGTGTACATAGCCTTTAATAAACAGAATCCTTAGTCCCTTAAAACAGTCCCCCCCAAATCCTATATATGAACATTACGTATACGCCACCTTTTAGGTGTAATTCATTGGCCACAATCTCGGCTTTTTCAAGTGCCATGTCTATGATGGCCACTTTAGCACCAGCTTCTCCCAAAGCGTGAGCGAAGGCTCGTCCAATGCCCTGACCTCCTCCAGTGACATAAGCAACCTTCCCATCCAAACGAAGGCGATCCAGTATGCAGCGGCCTTTGAGTCCTCGAAAGACTTCATCAATTACAATCCCTTTCTAGATGAGAAAATAACAGTAAGTAGCCATTAGAGTAAAACACAAAAGCCCTCATGGACTTTAAAAGTACTCCCTCTAATGGTGGAGTCCTTATTTCTGAAGCCAAGAAGTCGAAGACACTCTCAAGAAAAGGTTGGGTTCCTCCAACCTTAAGCTTTCTGGTGTAGACCATGACATGGCCTTGGTGAAATAAAGGTGCCTAGTTCTTATTGGTGTTTTGACATGTCTTTATAGAGTTGTATTTTTGAAAATAAATTTTAGGCCCAAATATCTCATTACAAATCAGAGATAAAATGATTCCCAAAGTAGATATCAGAGCTTTGACAGCCAATATCTTGTAAAAAAAAAAGGACCTGTCAGCTTTCTTGACATGTCTGCTTATGTATTATGTTACTATGTTACTATGTAAATACTTGTATTCCCACTGAAATAACAATATCGAAGCATCTATTTTTTTTTAGAAATTTACATTGTGCAAGTTCCTCTGTTGTTGTTCCTGGAAATGTATAAATGAATTGACAGACGAGTTTCCCAAAGAGGTGTGTCCTTGCGCACTCTCAGGGCTCATGCACACGACCATATGCAAAAACAAAAACACGGATCCGCAAAAAAAAACGGATGACATCCGTGTTGCATACGTTTTTTTTTTTGCAGATCCATTGTAACAATTCCTGTCCTTGTCCGCAAAACGGGCAAGAATAAGACATGTTCTATTTTTTTTTTTTTTTGCGGAACGGACATTCAGACATACGGACACGGAATGAAACTGAGTAATTTCAGGGTTTTTTTCAAGCCCCATTGAAATTAACAGTTCCGTATTCGGACCTGTAAAAAAATGGTACGGAAACAGAAGAAAAATACGTTTGTGTGCATGAGCCCTCACACTGTCAGCACTGATTGGATTGGGGCATCGAAAACCCAGATGTCATTTTATTTCTTAATTTCTAGGGAAAATAACAGAGTAACGACACAATGCAGAGTTCAAAGCAAGGATGCTATATTATGGGGGATAAAAGTATTTCCTAGTTATAGACATGTGTTTGAAGAGTTGCGTAGGGAAGCCATATACTGCAATGAACAAATGTCGAAAAAGGGGAGGGATTTTTATTTGCCATTATTAATATTTTTCATAATTTGTGTCGTTTTGTAGTAATTTTCTTTCCCAGCTATTATACTGTATTATCCCTTATTAGTTATTGTTATGCAGCCTTACCATTGTGTCAGCAACATGAGAAACACGTAAGCGTTTTATGACAGTAACGCCCTCTACTGGTAGTGCTACCTATAGGAGACAAAGAAGGAGAATCAGTTTTGTTAAAACAAGCTATATGGGAGATTGGCCAGGCTAATCAGAACCTAAAAAATATTCTTAATAGATTCTAAATAGAGCCAAAATTGTATCTAGGGGTGAGTGAATTTAATGTTATGAAATTCGTTCACGCTTCGTTTGGTGGTAAAAGTCGAATTGCGTTATGGATTCCGTTACCACGGACCATAACGCAATTCTATGACGGAATGCCTTTAGAGGTATTCCGTTATTCATTCCGTCATAATAGAAGTCTATGGCCTGCATAACGGATCCGTCCCGTTTCCGTTATGCAGGAGAGGACTCATAGACTCATGGCCAATAGACTTCTATTATGACTGAATAAAATAACGGAATGCCTCTAAAGGCATTTCGTTATGCATTCCATTATAGAATTGCGTTATGGTCCGTGGTAACAGAATCCCTAACGCAATTCACCTTTTACCACCAAATGAAGCGCAAACGAATTTCAAAATATGAAATTCGCTCATCTCTAATTGTATCCATATATGAGAATCATTTAATATATCAGTGGGAGCTCCAAATCCCCTGTATGGATGAAGGTAAAGGCATTTGTTATTATTGCATTCTGTATATTTTAGGTAAAGAACAGTTTTTTTAAAAAAATGTTCAACAGTTTGTCTTCTATATACTTCACTTTTCGCCACTCTGGAGACTGTTCTTGCTTTTTACTGAAATCCATCAGAGATCTGCTCTGATGACTGGATCTGTAGCCCTTATATGATCATTTCTGACAGCTGAAGTCTCATCCTTTGGATTCAAATTTAGCTAAGGCCTCATGCACACGACCGTTGTTTGCATCCGCGGCTGTTGTTCAGTTTTCAGTTTTTTTCCGCGGACCCATTGACTTTCAATGGGTCCGTGGAAAAATCGGAAAATGCACCGTTTGGCATCCGAGTCCGTGATCCGTGTTTCCAGTCCGTAAAGAAAATATGACCTGTCCTATTTTTTTCACGGCCAACGGTTCACGGACCCATTCAAGTCAATGGGTCCGTGAAAAATCACGGATGCACACAAGATTGTCATCCGCGTCCGTGATCCGTGTCCGTTTTTTCCTATCATTTCAAAGGCAAACTTGACTTAGATTTTTTTTTTTCATTTTTCATGTCCGTGGATCCTTCAAAAATCAAGGAAGACCCACGGAAGAAAAAACAGACACGGATCACGGAACAACGGAAACTGTTTTAGCGGACCGCAAAAAAAAACGTCCGTGTGCATGAGGCCTATGAGCTGTTAGGAAAATACTGAGGAGGGCTACAGACTGAGCCATCGGAGCAGCTTTCTGACAGATTTCAGTGAACAGCAGGAAGAACGGTGAAAACTGAATTCTGTAGAGGACCCAACTGTTGAAAATTTTTAAAGGAGTTTTCCAGGCTTTTAATATTGATGACTAGAGATGAGCGAATAATTGAAAAATTTAATTCAGCAGATTCGACAAATTTTACAAAACAATTTGCTTTGTGACGAATTACTTTGTGATAAAGCACATTTTTTTGTAAGTAGCGGGTGCAATGACAGGGAGCTGCTATAGTACTGCCCCTCTCATTGTAACCCTCAGATGCCGCGTTCATACATGATTGCGGCATCTAAGTGTAAAAACTGTGTAAAATTAACAATACATTTATTTTTTTTATCAAACTAACAGCCTCCATTTGCTCACGACAGGCCAGCTGCCGCCATTTTGCTTGAAGATCTGGAGCGAAATCTCGCGCGGCGTGACGTCATCTCACGCACAGGATTTTGGCCGAGATCTTCAATCAAGATGTAGGCTGGTGGCCCGTCGCGAGCAAATGGAGGAGGTAAGTGTCATTTTGTTTTGTTTAACAGTACGGTATTTCAGGATAAATTGATTCGCTGGACACAAAGCATGAGGAAATTCGGCTTTGAGGCGAATCAAATTTATCCTGAAATTTGGATCGAATTCCACTTCATGTGATTCGATTCGCTCATCTCTATTGATGACCTATCCTCAGGAACAGCTTTATGCAGAGAAGGTATGTGTCGTCTCCTGTCTCCCCTCCTGCTCGCTGCTGCTATGGTTATGGCAGGCAGGAAGAGAGATAGGAGACGGCACGTGTGCACCTTCTCTTTATACAGTTGATTGCGGGGACCCCCGACGATCTGATATTGATGACCTATCCTGAAGATAAGTCATCAACAGTAAAAGCCTGGAAAACCCCTTTAATAAAGACCAGTTGGAGACAGAATTTATATGTCCCACTGAACTCAATTAAAATCCAATCGTCAGTAACTTCCCCTTCTCCTGTGGTGGCTAGGGACTGTCAGAATAGGGGTTCTGTGAAGAAAATCAAGAGATCTATCATTAAAATGATATTGAGCTAAAATGAAGCCCCAACCCCAACCCCTGGACCTATTAAACATTGAAAAAAAAAAGGATAGGTACTACATAAAGGGCTATACATATTTTATACTTCTAAAATCTAAAAATATTCTTTTGCATGTTGGGTATCAAGGGTTAACTGTATGGCGAAGAACTACCACAAGATTGCAACAATGTTAAATATTGACAAGTTCTGTCAAGTTCATTGTATCCACAATGGTGACTACGTATTGAGCATACAGAACAAAATGGAGAATGTCTCCTGCTTGATTATCTACCAGAAGATATCAAATAATTTAATACATATAATTTGAATAATATCCTATTTTTACCTGGGAAATAGGAACCTGCAAAAAAAAATATATATTTTTTTAATTTTGAGTACCCCTTTAATAGTAACGTGCTATGTTCCTAGTAGCAAAAGCAATAAAGGCAGCTATCTGTTCCAACTGGATTGTTAAAATTAAATATTTCCTTCTGTTTGTTCAATTACTCTACCACCACCCGGCCGGTATTCCTGCCTGATAGCACTAACCTGCTTCACTCTGGTGTCTGCGTTAATTACATCTGTCATTCCCTTGGACCTTAATCCCATCTCATCATTGATGTGCTCCTGGCTTCTCGTCTCGTTTGCAGAAACGTTTTGTAGGCAAATCACACCATCCATTTTTAGCATATTGCTGTTCATAATCAGGTTGTAATAGTTTATAGGATTCTCCTCCGTGGCGTCGATAAACACCATGTCATATTGCTCGCCCGAAGCGGCTAACTTCTGCAAGACAACAAACAGACACGGAATACAGATGTACCCTGATTAAGTGTGAAAATGGAAAGAGCCGCCTGATAATGGAGGAGGCTCGGAGAGATTGCAAGCAGAACCAAAGCGCGGAAATGCAGTTACGTCCTCTAGGAAAACCGTACATCATTTTTCCCCCCCCCTGCTTTCCTAAAGTGGCGTTAAATTACAGAATAGCAGAGTCAAGTTTAGGATGGAGAAGGTCAACGGGGTGAAGAACGGGGAATGAAGTGGTTATTTATTATTGCTAATTAACGGCAAAAATAATTACTTCAGGCCCATAATTGTGTAATTATACAGAGCTGAGAGGCCTCACTGGATGAATAAAAAAAATCACAGTCGAATAATGTCTTGGAGTTTTTTGACCGTAGGCAAATGTAATTAAATAGATGACATTCCATGCCATGTTCTTGAAGCTGTTACTTGGATGTTCTCATGTAAGAATATTTACATATTGGTACATCTTCTGGGGATCTCCACCCAACAACATTGGAGAAGAGAGATGGATGCGTACCTGTGTGTGGATGTTATGAAACTTGGGTGGAGATGACCTGTCATCTAACATCTTGAAAATATTAGAAAAGATGGTCATCCTGCTAAGATCAGGCTCGACTATGGAGACCAGACTAATATGCAAGTATAAGAGGTGTCTCCTGAAAGAAGACATGTGTCTCATTAGCGTCACCTCTTGGAAGTGGCTCCTTATAAGTCAAAATCTAACTTTTTAGCAAACCTTGGAATATGACAAGGGAAAATAGCCAAGCCAGATGTCCAACTGTTTCCTGATGGCTTGCCCCTCATCAGTACGGAGTAGGATTCTGGCTGGGTGTGATGCCTTGGAAGCAGCTTAAGTAGGGTATTGGGTCTCCTTAAAGAGATCATCCCTGTGTGGAGACTTCCTGGAAGTGCTCCATGGTATGGAGACTTTTTGGCAAAGCTCCATGGGAACACATTACACCAAGAAGTGAACTGCCTAGCTAGCCCCACATCTTGGAAGTGATCTTTGAGTCAAAATCTGACTTTTTAGCAAGCCTTGGAAGATGACAAGTAGCGTTGAGTGAATCGAAGTCAATGAAGTGGACTTTGATCCGAATTTCAGGAAAAATTTAATTAATCACGCTGAGTCGAATTTCCCCAAGCTTTGTGTTAATGAATCAATTATTCCTGAAACGTTGTTAAAAATTACATACCATATCCATTTGCTCACGGATAGGCCGTCTCGGCCAACTTGATTGAATAAAACGCGCTAAATCTTGAGCGCTGACGTGTGATGTCACCATGTCATCAGGCTGGTCAGGAGTGGTGACGTCATCAGTGATGACATGCGTTTTCTTCAACCATGATGGCTGTGACAGCCTCTCCGCGAGCAAATGGATGAGTTGAGTATGTATTTTTTTTTGTTTTTAACCCCTGATTAACCTCTGAAAGGCCTAAATGTGACTGTCTGATGCCACAATCAACATTGAATGCGGCATCTGAGAGGTTCAATTGCACCCACTACATACAATAGAATATGATTCATGGTGAAATAATTCGCAACAAATCAAATTTCTTTGTGAACCTTGGCAAAGCAGCTGAATCAAATTTTTGATAACTTTAATCATCTCCAATGACAAAATAAAACAGCCAGGCCAGATTAATTGGACCCCTACTGTTTACAAGTATAGGGGTCTCATGCCCCCATTTGAAGTAGTGTTCATGCAAGTGTGCTCACACTCTATTCAAAGTCTTGGATATTTTTGTCTTTCCCATAGACATTGAATGGGGCAACTACATACATATGCAACTACGGCTCTTTTCAAGAGCCTTAGATCTCTATGCGGCATATGGAGCTTGTTTGCCCCTGTAGTTGTGTGTCACAGGTCCAGGCATGTAACTGCTCACATTCCCCAGAATGGGCATAAAAATCAATACCCATTTCAAGTTTTTTTTTGGGCTAATAACAGCTCTTGAAATTGAAAACCCTTTTACCTGTTCCTCAAATCTGAAGCTATTTCGACTCTTTTTTTTTTCTGAATTAACCTTTCATATCAAAAGGAGCAATTCTGCAATCTGGAGACTTCACCACAATTTCATGCATAATTTATTTCCTGAGTTTAACGCTAAATGCAGAGCTGTTGACTTTGTAAAAGTGCTTTCTGACTTTGCTAGCAGTGTGCCAGATCTAAAGCTACAGTATCCTCTCTTGAGATTGAAAAGCAAATAGTACAAATATGAATACTGGATAAAGACGGCAACACAAAACAACCGGACTAGGTTTGTTAAAATGTAATCTCAAAGACTAAGTGTCTGCTTAATTTTTAATTTAACCTTTTTGTGTACCTGCTGCTACACGAGGCCAGGAAGCGATGCACCGTTCTAGCACACTGATAACTAACCCTACTACTATTGTCAAGAGCATCCTAGAATATACTGTCGGATCTGAGTTTTCACGATCGTGAAAACTCAGATCTGAAAAAGCCGTTATGCAGACGGATCCGCACTGAACGGATACCATCGTTTGCATTTATAGGTGCGGATCCGTCTGTGCAGATACCAGACGGATCCGCACCTAACGCAAGTGTGAAAGTAGCCTTATGCGTATTGTTGTGCTCTGTTATGTCTATCGGGTGCACAGCAGACTAAATGGCATTGGTGTAAAAACTCTGGCATAGAAGCTTCTATGGTGCCCAGCAGCTGAGGTGCCCAGATCTTTTTGTGAGGCACAATAAGTACAGAAGGGATTAGACATATTTGTTTCATCACATAATTTAAGCAGCAGGAGCTGACACAGACATAGACAGGCATATACAAATAGTCCCAAAAAGCTATATATATCTGCCATCACTACTAGAGGGAGTTTAGGAGCTTACTGTACACAAATTATACTTTGCACTCCATAATAAAACAGTATGCAGTAAGCTCCTAATCTCCCCCTAGTGGTGGATGCAGGTAGTTATAAGTTTACAATTTTACTGTATATATATATATATATATATATATTACCCTGTTTCCCCAAAAATAAGACAGTGTCTCATATTCATTTTTGCTCCCAAAGATGCGCTAGGTCTTATTTTCAGGGATGTCTTATTTTTCCATGACACAGGGGGATCAGAGGGGGGGGGGGATCAAAATGGCACAGGGGGATCAGAGGGGGGGGGATTACCATTTTAGTACCCCCTTATGATCCTCCTGTGTCATTTTGATTCCCCCCTCTGACCCCCCTGTGTTATTTTAAGTGATCGCCCTCCCCTGTGCCAGCGGATTATTTAGTCTCTCCCCCCCTCCCACCTTCACCAGACATCCCCCATCACTTTATCAGACATTCCCCCCTACCTCAGTCACCCATGTGTGTCCGTGCCAGCCATATTCCACACAATGTGCCCAACTCCTGCCCTGCAAGACTCACTCAGTGTCTAATTGTGAGTCAGCCAGACTCCGTCAGGGCAGAGCGAGCAGCAGGCGGCAGCTTGTCCTGGTGGCGGCGCGGGCTCTCTGATTTAAAGAGACCTCGCACTGCCTGAACAGCTCTGGCTGCGCTGTGGCTAATCAGTGAGCTGCGCGGCGGCGCCCGCCGCTACGGTCCAGAGGGGTCAGACGCCTTACAGTAGCTTCGGGCGCCTTATATTCCTGGGGGCCTTATATTCCGGGGGAGGCCTTATTATCGGGGAGGCCTTATTATCGGAGAGGTCTTATTTTCGAGGGGATGCCTTATATTACAGTGAGAAGCAAAACTGGAAGAAGGTCTTATTTTCGGGGGATGTCTTATTTTCGGGAAAACACGGTTTGTATATACAGAGAAATTTGAGCTCTGTATAAAAACAGACCTACCACTGCTACAAGATACATTGGGAAGTTAATTAGAAAAAAATGTTGGGCCCAATATGACATGGAATGAAAAAAGGAATGATTCACTTTAAAGGAGTACTCTCACATTCCACATTTATCACTTATCCACAGGATCCAAAGGATAGGTGACTGTGGATCCTGCAATTAGCTGAATGGAGTCCAACAGCAAAGCTTCCAGTGAGTTCAGTGCTCATGTTGGCTCATGCCTCCCTCTTGGCCCTACATCTGCACAGTTGTTAGATTTAAACATTTGCTTTGGTCATTTGAAGGACCTAGACTATCTATCAATGACTATAGCGACCACTAAATGCATCATTCTTATATTAGTCTTGTTAAGGTGGAATAGATAGGGTCAAGATATAAAAGTGGATTAGGTAGGGTCAAGATGTTAAGGTGGATACAGTAAGGTCAAGATTAGAGATGAGCGAATTTATGAAACAGTTCAATTCGGCTGATTCGCCGCCACTAAGCGCATTTTTTGTAAGTAGCAGGATGCAATGACAGGGAGCAGCGATAACGCCGCCCCTCTGTCATTGTACCCACCAGATGCCGCGTTCATACATGATCGTGGCATCTGAGTGTAAAAACTGTGTGAAATTCACATAAAAAAATAATTAAATCAAATTTACCGCTGCCATCTTGCTTGAAGATCTGGAGCAAAATTTCACGCAGCGCAAGATTATGTCATCACGCCGGTCGGCATCACCACGCATGGATTTCGGCCGAGATCTTCAATTAAGATGGAGGCTGGCGGCCCGTCGCAAGCAAATGGAGGCGGTAAGTATGATTTTTTATTTTTTTTACACTATTGCAAGTTAAATCGATTCTCTGACATGAAGCACAAGGAAACTCGGTTCCTTCGTGGGATTCGATTCGCTCATCTCTAGTCAAGATGTTAAGGTGGATTCCATAGGGTCAAGATGTTAAAGGGGTTATCCCATCTTAGACAATGGGAAAATATCGCTAGGATAGACCTCTGGGACCCGCACCTACAAGGAGAATGGAGCCGGGGAGAGTTGTGGCTGGGGTACGTCCACCACCTGGCGCAGCTCCCTGCCTCTCCCATTGAAGTCAATTAAGAAGTTGCTGGTTTGTGTGCGATTGCACACAGTAGGGTATTTGTTTGGCGCACACAAGGACGACCTCAGACAGTGGACTTTGGTGAAATAGCTGTTTTTATTGATCATACTGAACAATAAAAACAGCTATTTCACCAAAGTCCACTGTCTGAGGTCGTCCTTGTGTGCGCCAAACAAATACCCTACTGTGTGCAATCGCACACAAACCAGCAACTTCTTCCTTCACAGTCCCTAGGAGTCCCTGGCAACTCCACCTAAGGGACCGAACGGGTATTGGCAGCACCGACCTTTCCAAAATAACCAACGCCCCCCTATTTCTTCACGTGTACCTACCTTCACGGACGTTGAGCTCCAACCAGCACAACACCAAAAGGTGAGCACACTTCGACCATTACGCAGAACAACACAACCGCTACCCACCACCCTATGAGCGCCTCTCCCCTTTCTTTTCTCTCTCGCCAAACTATTGAAGTCAATTGGGAGCGCACCGCGCATGTGCGGCCACCGCTCCCATTCATTTCTATGGGGCCAATGGAAATAGCCGAGCCAGCGCTCGGCTATTTTCGGCGGCTCCATAGAAATGAATGGAGGGTGGCTGCCCATGCGCTGTGCGCCCTCCTTAACTTTCTCTGCTCCGTTCTCCTTGTAGGTGTGGGTCCTAGAGGTGGGACCCGCACCTCTCAGACAATGGGGGCATACCCTAGCGATATTCCCCCATTGTCTAAGATGAGATAACCCCTTTAAGGTGGATTTGGTAGGGTCAAGATGTTAAGGTGGATATGGTAAGGTCAAGATGTTCTGGTGGATTTGAAAGGGTCAATAAGTGGATTTAGTAGGGTCAAGAAGATGTTAAGGTGGATTTGGTTGGATCAAAATGTAAAGGTGGGTTAAGTAGGGTCAAGATGTTAAGGTGGATTAGGTAAGATCGAGTTGTTAAGGTGGATTAGGTAGGGTCAATGGGGCTTTATGTACAGTCGTGGCCAAAAGTTTTGAGAATGACACAAATATTAGTTTTCACAAAGTTTGCTGCTAAACTGCTTTTAGATCTTTGTTTCAGTTGTTTCTGTGATGTAGTGAAATATAATTACACGCACTTCATACGTTTCAAAAACTTTTATCGACAATTACATGACATTTATGCAAAGAGTCAGTATTTGCAGTGTTGGCCCTTCTCTTTCAGGACCTCTGAAATTCGACTGCGCATGCTCTCAATCAACTTCTGGGCCAATTCCTGACTGATAGCAACCCATTCTTTCATAATCACTTCTTGGAGTTTGTCAGAATTAGTGGGTTTTTGTTTGTCCACCCGCCTCTTGAGGATTGACCACAAGTTCACAATCGGATTAAGATCTGGGGAGTTTCCAGGCCATGGACCCAAAATATCAACGTTTTGGTCCCCGAGCCACTTAGTTATCACTTTTGCCTTATGGCACGGTGCTCCATCGTGCTGGAAAATGCATTGTTCTTCACCAAACTGTTGTTGGATTGTTGGAAGAAGTTGCTGTTGGAGGGTGTTTTGGTACCATTCTTTATTCATGGCTGTGTTTTTGGGCAAAATTGTGAGTGAGCCCACTCCCTTGGATGAGAAGCAACCCCACACATGAATGGTCTCAGGATGCTTTACTGTTGGCATGACACAGGACTGACGGTAGTGCTCACCTTTTCTTCTCCGGACAAGCCTTTTTCCTGATGCCCCAAACAATCGGAAAGAGGCTTCATCGGAGAATATGACTTTGCCCCAGTCCTCAGCAGTCCATTCACCATATTTTCTGCAGAAGATCAATCTGTCCCCGATGCTTTTTGGGGAGAGAAGTGGCTTCTTTGCTGCCCTTCTTGACACCAGGCCATCTTCCAAAAGTCTTCGCCTCACTGTGCGTGCAGGTGCGCTCACACCTGCCTGCTGCCATTCCTGAGCAAGCTCTGCACTGGTGGCACTCCGATCCCGCAGCTGAATCCTCTTTAAGAGACGATCCTGGCGCTTGCTGGACTTTCTTGGACGCCCTGAAGCCTTCTTAACAAGAATTGAACCTCTTTCCTTGAAGTTCTTGATGATCCTATAAATTGTTGATTGAGGTGCAATCTTAGTAGCCACAATATCCTTGCCTGTGAAGCCATTTTTATGCAACGCAATGATGGCTGCACGTGTTTCTTTGCAGGTCACCATGGTTAACAATGGAAGAACAATGATTTCAAGCATCACCCTCCTTTTAACAGGTCAAGTCTGCCATTTTAACCCAATCAGCCTGACATAATGATCTCCAGCCTTGTGATCGTCAACATTCTCACCTGAGTTAACAAGACGATTACTGAAATTATCTCAGCAGGTCCTTTAATGACAGCAATGAAATGCAGTGGAAAGGTTTTTTGGGGATTAAGTTAATTTTCATGGCAAAGAAGAACTATGCAATTCATCTGATCACTCTTCATAACATTCTGGAGTATATGCAAAGTGCTATTATAAAAACTTAAGCAGCAACTTTTCCAATTTCCAATATTTATGTAATTCTCAAAACTTTTGGCCACGACTGTATATAGTTATTCTCTTACATGCGTGGGATATTGGCATGTAGAGTAGTAAATGATTATTGTAAACGCAATATAGTCATATGTTTAATATTACAGGCAACATACCTTTAACACGTCCCCCGTTATCCCTACTTCAGTATGTAACTTTTTCCTGCAAGAAGACTCTTTCCATGGATGATGCTTGTCTGGACCGGAAACACAGGCAACTATCTGACCATCTTCTGGCAACTGGTCTAACAATTCTTGCAGGTTGTGGGGCAAATGGGCTTGATGGGGCAAATAAAGAATCTTTCTTGGGCTTGCAAGTTGTGCCACCATTGTATATATTTCATTAACTATGGAAAGACAAAAATAGTTCATTGCTTTTGGCATCTGTATTGAAAAGAAAGGGATTGTACAGGAGTTGAAAAACATGGTCACTTTGTTCCAGAAACAGTGCTCCACCCGTGGGTTGTGTCTGGTACTGCAGCTAATGTATATTGAAATGCATCGGGCTGGGCTGCTATACTATTCTCAACCTGTAGACAGGGTGCTGTTTTTGGCAGAAAATAGCCATGTTTTACCAATCCTGCTCCACTTTAATTAAAGTGATTAGACACTTTGGTTTAATTACCTGATGATTTGGACTCTTTCACCGATGACCATCTATGAAGAGGAAAATATTTTATTACCAAATTAGAGAACGCGATACATGTGCTTGGGACAAATTCCTCTTTAACACCCTTACTCTAGCAAACAGGACTTTCTGTGACTACTTTTTCACATGCAGCTACATGTATTGGATGGTTGGAGGCTAAACTGACACTCCTTGGAGAATAGAATGTCCTTGAGGGGTGGGCGGCAAAACCAAAATAACCAGTCAGCAAAGGTGTATAATTCTATCTGATCTACGTGTACAGTTTACTTCTGCTTTTGTAGTATCTCCACTAACACTTTTGTAATTATAGGAGTCCCCATGGAGATTCAAAAACAGGTTGGCCACAAATATTTTAATATACATAAATATCATAGTGGGTGGTGAAGTCATTTTACCTGCAGGAATCTTCTGGATCTTTTCTTGCTGGATACTGTTTCATCCCATGAACAATATCTGAGGCTTTCTCCAGGTGTTTTCTCAGCTCTTCAGGTAATCCATCACTACTCCCACATAAATCTGTAATTTTTGAAAGGCGATCTGTGAGGAGATCCAACTGTGCATCTATGGAAGTCCAAAGAATTTAGTTTTATTTGTTTTCCCAATGTAATAATAATAATTGTTCGTATGTATTTATTTTTATTTATTTTTATGAAATGTGAAAAATATTTGTTTGTGTTTATTTTGATTTTATTTTTTTCTATTTTATACTAACCCTAACGTCTAGCGATTGATTCCTATCATACTCTGGGAAATCCGTTCAGTGGAAGCCATCGCTAACAAATACCCCACATCCACGCTCAGTACATATGTGTTTTCAATGGGGAAAGAGAAGAAAGCCATTGAGAGGCATCTATGGCAGTGGTTCATCTCATAAAAGAGGAAACTTCATCTATCAGTCATAAGCTTCCGATACACATTGGATTGTCGTGGACAATAGTTTAGACATGTACGGGAGCTTTAAGAGGTTCAGAGGTGGCAGCTGAACATGGGCTTGGAGGCCTAAGGAAGTTGATAGATAGATAGATAGATCGACAGACAGATAGAGAGATAGAGAGAGAGATAGAATAGACAGATAGATAAATAGTTGGCAGTAGAGTGGTGGATGTAAACAGTTGGAGCAGAGACAGTGAGGAGAAAGGAAGTTATCCAGCCAGCTTGGGAAACAGAGCCTTATCCCACCTGTCTCTCAGGAAGTAAATGAGTCTTTATTTTATAGGTACAGCAACCTGTAAAAGGAACAGAATTTAGTCTGTCATAAAGGGACAACTGCCCCATGGCTGAAATGGGACAATTGCAAAGTATATTTAATGAGTCACTCGGTGAGTGTGGCCAGTCTACCACTTTTGCAGACTCTAGTACTGGAAGAAACAACAACCCATGTAAGATCTGCCAGTCCACACATGATAAAGACTGTGTCTGCTGTATTTGAATTTTATTGCAAGCAAAGAACATTTGCTTGTTGCAAACCCGGCCTCATCATTGCATGCACCAACACCTGCATCGTTGCAGCATTGCATCGTGTGCGCCTTTCTCCTCAGGGAACTGTGTCTTGCACCCCAACGCTCACCAATACCAAGGGCAACCCAATCAACACCAGGCATAAGATGCCAAAACATGAGTGTGCCTCACTGTATGGTCCAGGGAGAGTCAGAACGAGGACTGCTACCATGAGTGCTCCTCTGCTCCCCTTCCTGGGCTTGCTGCAGATACAAGTCCAAGATAGCAGAACTTCCAATAGATAAAGCAGCCAGGTGCCAGCAACAAGGTCCTAGATAGAGAGCTCCACTTAAATAAAAAAGAAAAAGTGAACCCAACTGTCTAGCAGTGGTTGAGAAGCGATTTTAAGCACACACATAGTAACATAGTAACATAGTAACATAGTTTATAAGGCTGAAAATAGACATCTGTCCATCCAGTTCGGCCTGTTATCCTGTAAGTTGATCCAGAGGAAAAACAAAACAAAAAACTGTGATGTAGAAGCCAATTTTCCTCACCTTAGGGGAAAGAATTCCTTCCCGACTCCAATCAGGCAATCAGAATAACTCCCTGGATCAACGACCCCTCTCTAGTAGCTATAGCCTGTAATATTATTACACCCCAGAAATACATCCAGGCCCCTCTTGAACTCTTTTATTGTACTCACCATCACCACCTCCTCAGGCAGAGAGCTCCATAGTCTCACTGCTCTTACCGTAAAGAATCCTCTTCTATGTTTGTGTACAAACCTTCTTTCCTCCAGACGCAGAGGATGTCCCCTCGTCACAGTCACAGTCCTGGGGATAAATAGATGATGGGAGAGATCTCTGCAGTGACCCCTGATATATTTATACATAGTAATTAGATCTCCCCTCAGTCGTCTTTTTTCTAAAGTGAATAACCCTAATTTTGATAATCTTTCTGGTACCAGTTACTTCATTAGTTGCCCTCCTCTGAACCCTCTCCAGCTCTGCTATGTCTGCCTTGTTCACAGGAACCTAGAACTGTACACTGTACTCCATGTGTGGTCTGACTAGTGATTTTTAAAGTGGTAGGACTATGTTCTCATCATGGGCATTTATGCCCCTTTTGATGCAACCCATTATCTTATTGGCCTTGGCAGCAGTCCTTTTCTATGTCAGTGTTACCCATTGTTTTACCATTTAGTATGTACGGGTGACTTGCATTATTCCTTCTCATGTTTTATAACCTTACATTTGTCAGTGTTAAACCTCATCTGCCACTTATCTGCCCAAGCCGTCACTCTATCCAGATCCATCTGTAGCTGTATGCTGTCCTTTGCAGTATATATAAAGTATACTGTCCTCTTCCTTGTTAACACATTTTAGTGTCATCTGCAAATATTGAAATTTTACTGTGCAAGCCTTTTTCAAGATCATTAATAAATATATTGAAGAGAATAGGGCCCAATACTGACCCCTGAGGTACCCCACTAGTGACAGTGACCCAATCTGAGTGTGTACCATTAATAACCACGCTCTGTTTTCTATCACTGAGCCAGTTACTTACCCACATACAGACATTTTCTCCCAGTCCAACCATTCTCATTTTATATACTAACCTTTTATGCGGTACAGTGTCAAATGCTTTGGAGAAGTCAAGATATACGACATCCATTGATTCACCGCTGTCAAGTCTAGAACTTACCTTTTCATAGAAACTGATTAAATTAGTTTGACATGACCGGTCCCTCATGAAGCCATGCTGATATGGTCAGAAATACAAAAAAGTGACCTAGGGTATCCCAGGGGAGGGTAAAAAAGACAGTGTCCACCTAATACACCCCCAAAGGACACACCGAAAGTTTGACTTGGCAAAAGCTCCCGAGTTAAACAATAGAAACAAAGAAAATAGGAGCTCATAATGCCAAAAATATAATACATTTTATTAAAGCATGATTAAAATGACATAAATGGAGAAGATCAATGAGTATGATGCCGTAAACATGATAAAACAAGAGCGGAGGACAGAAAAAGAAAAAGCGCCACCCTGGGAGGGAAACACACGGATCAAGTAGTATAAATAATGTGTACATGCAGCATGGGAATGAAATGCTGGATAAAAAATCTAAACCCATGCAAAAATTAGGCAAATAAGTCCCAGGTGAGATTCCCGTCAACACATATGACTCCTGTAGGCAATAAATGGTATGCAAGGAATAATAATGAAAAAACGATGAAGATACGCCGTAACGCGCGTTGGGATAGTGCCACCCTGGGTCTCTTCACACACGGTTTATCTCAGGTGAGCTCCTGCCTCCCACTACCCTCCGTAGGCTATTTGACCTTGTTACTCATTCACTTGGTCTCTTATTGATTGGTCTGCAGCATACTTTTTTTTTTCATTATTATTCCTTGCATACCATTTATTGCCTACAGGAGTCATATGTGTTGACGGGAATCTCACCTGGGACTTATTTGCCTAATTTTTGCATGGGTTTAGATTTTTTATCCAGCATTTCATTCCCATGCTGCATGTACACATTATTTATACTACTTGATCCGTGTGTTTCCCTCCCAGGGTGGCACTTTTTCTTTTTCTGTCCTCCACTCTTGTTTTATCATGTTTACAGCATCATACTCATTGATCTTCTCCATTTATCTCATTTTAATCATGCTTTAATAAAATGTATTATATTTTTGGCATTATGAGCTCCTATTTTCTTTGTTCCCATGCTGATATGGTGTTATTTGCTTATTTTCATTGACGTACTACAAGATAGCATCTCTTAGAAAACCTTCAAACAGTTTACCCACGACAGATGTTTAACTTACCGCCCTATAGTTTCCGGGCTCTGTTTTTGGACCCTTTTTGAATATTGGCATCACATTTGCAATGGGACAATCCTGTGGAACGCTCCCTGTCAATATAGCGTTCTTAAATATCAGAAATACGGGTCTGGCTATGACATTACTTAATTCTCTTAGGATACTGGGGGTGTATGCCATCTGGTCCCTGCAATTTATCTATTTTCATTTTTTTAAGACTTCTTCCTGGGTCAGACAGGGCACTTTTAATGGGGAATTTACTTTTACATTCTGCATTTCATCTGACAGCTTATTTTCCTCAGTGAATACAGTGGAGAAAAAAATATTTAATAGCTTTGCTTTCTCATTGCTCTCTGCAACTCCCTCCTCTTTGCTCTGTAGAGGGCCAACACCTTCAGATTTATATTTTTTACCATTTATATAATTGAAAAACATTTTAGGGTTAGTTACTTATACACATACAGTTAGTTTTGCACTCTTTGGCAATTAATCTCTCAGTCTCTAGTTTGTTTTTTATATATTCTATTTTTTTACTTATAGTTTTTCAGTGCTTCCTCGCTACCCTCCTGTTTTAGTGATTTAAATGCTTTATTTTTGTCATTTATTGCTTTCTTTATGATTCTATATATCCACATAGTTTTTTCTTGTTCCTTAACCTTTTATTCCCATAAGGTATATACCTTTCCCAATTAGAGTTTAGGATGTCACTATTTCCCAGGTGTCCCCCGACCTGCACATCGGTTGTTCTGTCAGGTCTATTGGTTAATACTAAGTCCAGTATCGCCGTCCCTCTTGTCGGATCCTGAACCAGTTGGGAAAGGTAATTGTCTTTGGTTATTATTGCCAAGAACCTTTTTCCTTAATGAGATCTACAGCTAGTACAGGTAGTTAAAGTCCCCCATAATAATGACCTTATTATGATTTGCTGCCTCATTTATTTAATTTAGAAGTAATTTTCTGTGGACTCTGGTATATTAGGGGCCTATAATAAACTCCTATTCGTATTTTATTAGTGTTTTTGCCTCCATGTATTTCTACCCCCAGTGACTCCACATGTTCATGTCCCTCACTTATATCTTCCCGGAGTGTGGGCTTTAGACAGGACTTTGCAAACCCTTTTGGCTCACTCAGGGATCCGTAGCTCCTTCTCCTCAGCTGTTCCTTGTCCAGCACTCCCAAAACCTCCTTATATTCCTCTCTCACACTTCTCTGGTTGCCAGAGATAGAGCTTCCTGCCTGGACATCTATCCTGACCCACTGGAGCTGTGTTGCTGCGTTCTCTGACTGTTGATTCAGAACGCTACCCTCCGGATCCCTGTTGGACCTTTGTGGACTGCTGTGGTCGCCCACCTGGGTGTATGTGTTTGTCTGTATTTGTCTGTCCTCTCCCTGGTGTTTCCCTCTTAGTGCAGTGGTGCGGACTAGCGATCCCACCGGCCCGTTCACTATCTAGGGCTCATTTCAGGGAAAGCCAGGGTTTAGGCACGTGATCGCCGCACGGGTGAGGAACCCGTCTAGGGACGTCAGGGCATTCAGGTGTCAGCCGCAAGGTGAGTTAGGGGTCACCACCTTTCCCTCTCCCTTGGGCAGGGCTTTCCCTGTTTTCCTCCCTGTGCATGACACCGGTCATTACACTTCTAGCCATCTTCTCCCCCACATGCTATTATCAATGTGAATGCAGTTTAATTCTCTCGTTGAGGACACAGTGTTGGATCAAGACTCTTCAAGAGGCTTTTTTCTTATTGACCAGTGCACATCTATGTGTACTATCTGGCTAACTTGCTGCTACATGAATTCTTTTATATCACAGTGTGGCACCGATCAATCAAGAAGTTAGTACAAACTGTTATATTGCAATGTTGATATTCAATCCCTCCCTAGGTCCATGTGACCACATACAGCCCTATCCGCATATTCATTTATTTAATATATAAACAGTAGCTATATTGGTGAGGGCTCCACTTTGGCTGCTTGATTTATATAAGGCCTCATGCACACGACCATGTCTGTTTTGCGGTCCGCAAAGAGTTGATCCATAAAATATGTATACCTTGTGCCAGTCCACATTTTTCTTTTGTAAACCCATTGACTTCAATGGGTCTGTGGTCTGCATAGTAGAGGACAAGCTCTATCTTTTTGCAGAACGGACATACGGATGCAGAAAGCACATGGATGATCTATATGCTTTCAGCATCCGTATGTCCGTTCTGCAAAAAGATAGCGCTTTTCCTTTACTATGCAGACCACAGACACATTCAAGTCAATGGGTGCACAATAAATGAGGATGCAACACAGACGGAAACCGTATTTTGTGGATCCGCAATTTGAGGTTGTGTGCATGAGGCCTTAATGAGTGCAAGGAGGTTTTTTGATATTTCAATTTTTTTTAATTGTCAGTGTTAATATCGAGGAATAATTCTACCACCTTCTATTTTAGCTAGGCTATTATTTTATATTGTGCAGTATCTCTGTTGCAGAGCCAATCCCGCTTAAAGGGGTTATTACATAACTAATGTAAAAAATGAAAATAAGACATCATATAGCACATGACAATCTCTTTCTAACAAAGCTAGAACCAGCCCTGGACCTCACATGGGTCCAGAGATCTCCCCATTCATTGATCTCATAGATTTATATCAGGCTGACAGTCCATGCTCTCCCTATCACAACTCAGGAGGCAGTTGAAGGATGAAACTGAGCATGTGCGGCCATCTCAGTGAGCAGGTCAAAGAAATGAGAAAAAAATAAACAGCAGGTGGCGCTATAACGATACATTTTATTGAATAACTCAGTGGCTATGTTAAATTTTTAATTACATGCAATTAGAAAAGTATTCAGATCCAGGTGCTGGTTTGAAAACTGTCGAATATGTTTCATGGGACAACCTCTTTAATGATTTGTACTGTTTTTTCCTGTTTGGGTATACAGCTGACTTGGCATTTCTAGATAAAAATAAAAAAAAGTTGCAGCACTCTAAACAGAGATAAAAAAGTGGTGTTTATTGCTCCATGTCTATGCAACATTTTAGCTCTGTCCTCAACACGTGAGAAATCCTCTGAGGATAGACCTGAAACACTGCATGGACATGGAGCAAAAAATACCACAATTTTTTATCTATTTTTTTTTAGCTGAACTTTCTCCTGAACCATCCTGCTCAACTAGCTACAGACCTAGTCTCTAATCTCCCTTTCATCTCTAAACTCCTGGAGCGTCTGGTCTGCTCTCGCCTCATACACTATCTCTCTCCTTGATCCATTAGAATCTGGTTTTCGCACCCTACATTCTGCCAAAACTGTCCTCACCAAAGTGACAAACCACCTTCTGACAGCTAAATGCGACGATGACTAATCTTTACTAATTCTCCTTGATCTCTCTGCGGCATTTGCCACTGTAGACCACCACCTCACCATGCTCCAATCTATCGGCCTTAAGGATACCGTTCTCTCTTGGTTTTCTTTCCATCTCTTAAGCCGTTCTTTTAGTGTGTTCTTTGCTGGCTCCACTTCCCCTCCTCTCCCTCTTGCTGTTGGAGTTCCTCAGGGTTCAGTCCTAGCTCCTCTCCTCTTTTCTCTCTACACAGCCCCTATTGGACAGACTATTAGCAGATTAGGTTTTCAATACTATCTCTATGCCGATCTGTATACTACTTCCTGTGAAAAGAACACTAGTGACTGTCTGTCCACCCAAACCTGATATCTCCATCTCAGTGTGTGGCACTACTATTACACCTAGGCAGCACACCCGCTGTCTTGGTGTTATGTTTGACACTGATCTTTCCTTTACCCCTGGACCTTATATTCAATCACCTGCCCGCTCATGCCGCCTGCACATCAAAAACATCTCTAGAATCTGCCCCTTTCTTACTGTGTGGAAACAACAAGAACTCTCATTGTAGCCCTGATCCATTCCGGTCTCGATTATTGTAACTCATTACTAATTGTTCTCCCCCCTTACCAGACTCTTCCCTCTCCAATCTATCCTGAACGCAGCAGCCAGGGTCACCTATCTGTCTAAACGCTACTCCAATGACTCCACCCTGTGGCAATAATTGCACTGGTTGCCCCTACAGTATAGGATTCAATTTACACTCACAAAGCTCTCCATAGTGCTACATCCCTACATCTCCTCCATCATTTCTGTCCACCATCCTACTCATGCTCTCCACAGTGCTGCATCCCCTACATCTTCTCCCTCATCTCTGTCTACCATCCTACCCGTGCCCTCCATAGTGCTGCACCCCTACATCTTCTCCCTCATCTCTGTCTACCATCCTACCCGTGCCCTCCATAGTGCTGCATCCCCTACATCTTCTCCCTCATCTCTGTCTACCATCCTACCTGTGCCCTCCATAGTGCTGCATCCCCTACATCTCCTCCATCATCTCTGTCTACCATCCTACCCGTGCCTTCCATAGTGCTGCACCCCTACATCTCCTCTCTCATCTCTGTCTACAATCCTACCCGTGCTCTCCACAGTGCTGCATCCCCTACATCTCCTCCCTCATCTCTGTCTACCATCCTACCCGTGCTCTCCACAGTACTGCATCCCCTATATCTCCTCCCTCATCTCTGTCTACCATCCTACCCGTGCTCTCCATAGTGCTGCATCCCCTTCATCTCCTCCCTCATCTCTGTCTACCATCCTACCCGTGCTCTCCGCAGTGCTGCATCCCCTACATCTCCTCCCTCATCTCTGTCTACCATCCTACCCGTGCTCTCCACAGTGCTGCATCCCCTACATCTCCTCCCTCATCTCTGTCTACCATCCTACCCATGCTCTCCATAGTGCTGCATCCCCTACATCTCCACCCTCATCTCTGTCTACCATCCTACCCGTGTTCTCCGCAGTGCTGCATCCCCTACATCTCCTCCCTCATCTCTGTCTACCATCCTACCCGTGCTCTCCACAGTGCTGCATCCCCTACATCTCCTCCCTCATCTCTGTCTACCATCCTACCCGTGCTCTCCACAGTACTGCATCCCCTACATCTCCTCCCTCATCTCTGTCTACCATCCTACCCGTGCTCTCCATAGTGCTGCATCCCCTTCATCTCCTCCCTCATCTCTGTCTACCATCCTACCCGTGCTCTCCGCAGTGCTGCATCCCCTACATCTCCTCCCTCATCTCTGTCTACCATCCTACCCGTGCTCTCCACAGTGCTGCATCCCCTACATCTCCTCCCTCATCTCTGTCTACCATCCTACCCGTGCTCTCCACAGTGCTGCATCCCCTACATCTCCTCCCTCATCTCTGTCTACCATCCTACCCGTGCTCTCCACAGTGCTGCATCCCCTACATCTCCTTCCTCATCTCTGTCTACCATCCTACCCATGCTCTCCACAGTGCTGCATCCCCTACATCTCCTTCCTCATCTCTGTCTACCATCCTACCCGTGCTCTCCACAGTGCTGCATCCCCTACATCTCCTCCCTCATCTCTGTCTACCATCCTACCCGTGCTCTCCACAGTGCTGCATCCCCTACATCTCCTTCCTCATCTCTGTCTACCATCCTACCCGTGCTCTCCACAGTGCTGTATCCCCTACATCTCCTCCTCATCTCTGTCTACCATCCTACCCGTGCTCTCCACAGTGCTGCATCCCCTACATCTCCTTCCTCATCTCTGTCTATCATCCTACCCGTGCTCTCCATAGTGCTGCATCCCCTACATCTCCTCCCTCATCTCTGTCTACCATCCTACCCATGCTCTCCACAGTGCTGCATCCCCTACATCTCCTTTCTCATCTTTGTCTACCATCCTACCCGTGCTCTCCACAGTGCTGCATCCCCTACATCTCCTTCCTCATCTCTGTCTACCATCCTACCCGTGCCCTCCACTCAGCCAATGACTTACGTCTGACATCAACTGTAATCCAAACCTCTCACTCTCGGCTCCAAGACTTCTCCCGAGCTACACCAGTTCTCTGGAATGCCCTACCCCAAGAAATTAGGTTAATTCATAACATCCACAGTTTTAGGCACTCCCTAAAACGACATCTTTCCAAGTCAGCCTATCACATCCACTGATCTAACTCTCCTTCATTCACTGATCCTCCCTCGTCATCATCATCTACCTTCTGAACCTGATCATCATCAAATATCCACACCCCATACACTCAGAAGCACTACTGATATTGGCTGATGCAGCCTTATATATATACTCCCCTACTGTGTTAAGATGGCCGGACCATTGTACAAAACGAGCAATTGTTACCTTTTGTGTCACCCTTATCTCCTCATAGATTATAAACTCTTGCGATCAGGGTTCTCATAACTCTTGTTTTAATTGTTGACCTGTTTGCTGCAATGTTATTTATGACTCTGTTTCTAAATGAAGCCCCTAATTATAAAGCGCAGCGAAATATGTTGGCACTATATAAATAAAGATAATTATTATACTTATTATTAAACTTTATTTCTATGATAGATAGATATTAGATAGATAGATAGATAGATAGATAGATAGATAGATAGATACGGGATATAGATAGATATGAGATATATATAAAAAAGTTGATGAGCAGCACACAAATCCAAAACGGTGCAATTCCTTGAAAACAGACCAAGGACCCGGTCCTATTAGATATATGTAAAAAAAGCCAAGGCAGAACTCAAATATCCGTGAAAAAAGGGTATTTTTAATCACCCATGTGGAAATAGCAACGTTTCAGCTCACTCCATGGAGCCGTTGTCAAGCCATAATACATAGTGCAAAGTCAAGTGCTTATATAGCATACATAATTAACAAAAGTGATTACATGATTATACATCAATTTTTACAAAAACTCTATTAAAAACAGTGAATATCAAGTGTACATGATTACATCACAGTAGAAACAGACCATATATCATAAAGTGTAATGTGCCAAAAATTCTGACCATAAATTAATCTGGTTACAGTGCATAACATCATTAATGAATATTGCTAATCAGGTGTACATGATCGTGCTAATTAAAAACAAATAATTCATCTAATATAGAACTCTCACTTGTAGCTTGAGACGGCAGGACTCAGTCGGCGTCCAGAATTGAGTAGTGCGCTGCTGCGCAGGCGCGGGAGACTCCTCATCCCGCGAGACTATCTATCACATAGATGCCCACATCCAAGATGGCGACCCAGCACCAGACTATGGTGATAGATAGTCTCGCGGGATGAGGAGTCTCCCGCGCCTGCGCAGCAGCGCACTACTCAATTCTGGACGCCGACTGAGTCCTGCCGTCTCAAGCTACAAGTGAGAGTTCTATATTAGATGAATTATTTGTTTTTAATTAGCACGATCATGTACACCTGATTAGCAATATTCATTAATGATGTTATGCACTGTAACCAGATGAATTTATGGTCAGAATTTTTGGCACATAGCACTTTATGATATATGGTCTGTTTCTACTGTGATGTAATCATGTACACTTGATATTCACTGTTTTTAATAGAGTTTTTGTAAAAATTGATGTATAATCATGTAATCACTTTTGTTAATTATGTATGCTATATAAGCACTTGACTTTGCACTATGTATTATGGCTTGACAAAGGCTCCATGGAGTGAGCTGAAACATTGCTATTTCCACATGGGTGATTAAAATTCCCTTTTTTCACGGATATTTGAGTGCTGCCTTGGCTTTTTTTACATATGAGATAGATAGAAGATATGAGATAGATAGATAGATAGATATGAGTAGATAGAATGAGATAGATAGATATGAGATAGATAGATATGAGATAGATAGATATGAGATAGATAGAGAGATAGATAGATGGATAGATACTATTGAGTAGAGATAGATAGATAGATAGATGATAGATAGATAGATAGATAGATATGAGATAGATAGATAGATAGATATGAGATAGATAGATATGAGATAGATAGATATGAGATAGATAGATATGAGATAGATAGATATGAGATAGATAGATAGATAGATAGATGGATAGATAGATATGAGAGAGATAGATAGATAGATAGATGGATAGATAGATAGATAGATAGATATGAGATGATAGATAGATATTAAATAGATAGATATTATAAAGATAGATAAATAGATAGATAACAGTAATAATTATATATCTAGTACATATTAAAGTAAATTTTATTTATTTTTTAAATTGAAGATTACATATTAGATAAATAAATCACTAAAATAAAGTGACCTAAATGGGAAGAAATGCTCAAAACCCCCAAACACTGTGGCGTGTTTATACCCGGGGGAGCAATCCATGTGATCCGTTGCTAGTGGCAATCCCCAGCAAAAAATGCATACAATGGAGGATGTCGGCAGCGGACCACATGTACCACAAAGGTATCCTACACATGTGTGGATGAAAATATAAGAATACATAAATCACTGCAAAAGGTGCACCACATGATATGCAACTGACAACACTGGCCAATCCCTCTGGCTGATGTTAAAAGCTGAGACTTTAGCCAATGTATTCCAGTCAGGAACACTAGACTACCTGTGGTGCGTGAACACGGTCTGAATGGTGCTAAGATCTAACTGACAGCCGAGCTCCCACATACCTGCAGAGTGAGATCACTCATGCAGTGGGAGAAGGGATAGGGCTGCAAGCCCCACCTATAACAGGCTGCCAGCAGTACGCAAAGGCACATTCCACACATATAAAGAAAAATCTAAATGGGATCTTAGCACAATTCAGACCGTGTTCACACACCATAGGTAGTCTAGTGGTAGGACCCATGCCACACTGAGATACCTTGACGGTGGTGCAAAATGGCTCCGATATGTAAAATATGATGATCTATATACTGATCAGCTGTTTGAAGAGGCCGTGGTGCTCCAGTGAACGCTGCTGCCTCTTCCTAGTCCTGGACGTTACATTCATTGGTCACATGGTTAGACGCAGTTCAGTTCAATTTCAAGTGAATGGGCTTAAACTGCAATACCAAGCAAAGGCACTATACATTGGATGGCGCTGTGCTTGGTATGCTGTGCAGCCCCTTCAAACAGCTCATCAGTGGGTGTGCTGAGATTGGGACCCCCACTGATCTGATACTGATGACCTATCCTGAGCTTAGGTATCAACATTGTATCCCCCCCAAAAAAACTTTAACACACTGAAAACAATTACTAAAGTAAAAGTGATAAAAAAATATTAAATCCAGGATACGTTTATTTTTTAAATAAATATTTTAAGAATTTTCCATCATTACAAATCTTGCAGATATTTCTAATTTATATGTCATTTTACATTGTAATATGACTAATAACAATGACAGTAAGTCGAAAATGTATCAGGCGATTTGTTGATACTTTGAGGCACCTCAGATAAATAGATGCCCCTTTGTTCCTCAGTGTATTTGGCAGACTGGCACAGGGGCACGTACCTTGGGATTTTCTCATAGTCCTCCCAGGTCTTCCTCGTCTGCTGGAGAAGTTTCACTGTTTGACTATTCACGTGGAGTTTAGAATTAATTAAAAAAAAGTGATGGAGGCTGGAAAGTGTCCGGACAGGAAAACCCAGTCCACACCTAATCCCTCTCTACCCCAGTCTGTGAGCTGCTGTATATGGGGAGGAGCGTACAGCTAATGGACAGCACTGAGCTCTGCACTGTACCGTCACTCGTGTGCACATGCAGAGTCAGCTCAAATCTCTCCTGCTTTATGTAACCTCATTAAGTGTTACACAAGGTGCAGAAGGCCCTGCCAAAATCAGTGTTACATAGCTTTTCACCTCACGCCTCATCAGCCTCAGCTTTGCTTCCCCAATGCCTTGTTCCACAATAAATGTGCCTGTACTAGTACGGTGCTGGCCGGGTCATTAAAGATGGTGCACGCTCCTGAGTAGAGTGGGCGCAATAGCCTCGGGGTGCCTGTTCTTTCTTATAGCAGACACCAGCGGCTAATGTCCGCAACCAGCGGTAATGCCGGTCACGGACATTCTACACTTCAGATGCCGTGGTCAATCCTGACCACGGCATCTGAGTGCGCGAAACACCGGAAGCGCGTGCTTCTAGGTGATGCTCTGGCTCCCCTGTTCGGCGATCGGAGGAGCCGGAGCTTGTGTGCATCAGCCCCTGTCTTTGTGAATAACAGGAGGCTGCTGCATAGTATTTCCTATGGAGCCCTTCCTTGTAATAGGGCTCCATAGGAAACTAGCAATTTTCTCATAGACTCCAATGCTATGAGAATAGCAATCAAATAATTGCTTGTTATAGTGAACTATAAAAAAGTGTAAAAAAAAATAAAAATGAAGTTTAAAAAAAATTTTAAAATAAAAATTCAAATCAGACCCCTTTCCCCAAAATAAAAATTAAAGAACGAAAAAAATAAATACACATCATGGGTATCGCCATGTGCAAAAATGCTCATAGTATAAAAATATCTTCCCCATACGGCAAACAGAGAAACGGGAAAAAGCATCAAAATGGCTGATTCGCCTTTTTTGGTCGCTTCATTTTCTACAAAAAAATGTCATGAAAAGTGAACAAAAAGTCATACACAGTCCAGAATGGTATCAATGAAAAGTTCAGATCGACCCACAAAAAATTAGCCCCCATACAGCTCCATACACATAACTACAAAAAAGTTATAGGGGTCAAAATTAGGAATGAGCGAATCGACTTCGGATGAAAGATCCAAAGTCGATTCGTATAAAACTTCGTTAGAATATTATACGGAGCAGGAGCTCCGTACAGTATTAGAATGTATTGGCTTCGATGAGCCGAAGTTATTACTTCGCGAAGTTTCGCGAGACTTCGGGTAATAACTTCAAAAATTTATTTTTACTGTAAAAAAACTTTTACCAAACTCGGGTTCAGTTCCAAGTGGTACCTTTGGCTCATCAGAGCCAATACATTCCATACAGAACTCTAACAACGTTTTATGCAAATCGACTTCTGATCTTTCATCTGAAGTTGATTCGCTCATCCCTAGTCAAAATATGGCGATGAAAAAATTATTTTTTTCTGTATATTTTAAGAATTTTTGGTCTTTACAAATCTTCTCAATAGTATTTTATAATGTGGCAGCTATTTCTAATGTTGCAAAATGATTAAAAACTCCAAGAAAGTTCTGGGATTAAAGTAGAAATTTTCTTTAAAGAAAACTGAAAAGTCAGTCGGAAGTCAAAAATTTATGAGAAACTTTGAAATATTTGATGCACCTCAGATAAGTAAATGCTAGGGATAGGCGGACCCGTGGATGTTCAGGTTTGACGGGTTTGGCCGAACTTTGTTTCAAAGTTTGATTCAGGTGCCCGAACTTGATCCGAACTTGACCCCACACCCAAACCCCATAGAAGTCAATAGGGACCCAAACTTTGGTGCTGTCTGTAAAATAGTCGTAGTAAGGGTTAGAGGGCTGCAAAAGGAAGCAAAATGGGGGTATGAGCAGGACAATTGCCCTGCAAACAAATGTGGATAGGGAAATAACAGCAGAGGTCCAAGTAGAGTAGGTGGTTGAGGAGGCGGTGGCGGTGTAGGTGGAAGAGGCAAAGGAGGAGGTAGCCAACACTGTTTTTGTGTTTTTTTTTATTAATTTATTTTTATTTGTCTGTTAAAGAGGACCATTCATGGGTCCAGACTTTATCAAATAAGTAGGGGGTTGTGTAGGGCATAGTGCAGGGATGTGCTGTGCTCCATTCCCCCGCTGTGCCCCCCTTTTACTTTTCCCGGCAGGTATGTAAATGAATATGCAATGGCCTACTCTCAAGCATCTGGGGTATCCCTTTCTCCTTAGGAGGTCTCTACGAAATATGTCCCTCTTATAGAGCAACTAATCGTGACGCCAATTACAGTTAAGCAATGAGGACATGGAGTCCCCTTTGTAGAAGGTAGTGTTGGTACCCAGGTGTAGGATTGCCAGAGTGGTGTAGAGTGGCCTACAGTGTCTCTGAAGGTGTTATAGGCATGTTTCACAGTGCTCCTACCTGGATATCTTTGGATCCCAGACCTGGTGGTCCGAAGCACTGCAGAAAGGGATGAGTAACTTGGATTGTGAAGGAAGAAGAATAAATGGAGTCCAGACTTTGTATTAACGTAGAACACAACTTTACTTTGCATAAATGGTAATCCAAACAGTTTCCAAACTTTATCTTGGTTATCAGCAGGTATTGGCTCAAGTCTTGGCAGGCAAACACTTCTGCAACAATCTCAGCTCTGCTATGCTGTAGCTTCCTCGGCTTTGCTATGTTAGCTGGGTAAAACAGGAACCTTCCCTCTAATGCTGGAACTTAGTTTAGCTGTAGTCTGTCTCTTACTTTATCTTTAGTCCTAGGTACTTTTTCATGTCTTCAAACTCTCTTAGCTTGGAGTTTAAGGCAATGCAAGCCCTGGAGGGGACAAGCAACCATGTAGAACTTTTGCAGGCAGGGCCTGCGGCAGGCCCAGCAAAGCAGGCAGAGTTCTGCTGGCCTTGGAAGGGTAAGCTAGACACTGACTCACTGACTCACTAACACTAAACTCCTCCTTGTCTAGAGAGGGCTGGAAGGGAACTAGAAGGTTTCTCTCCAGGGAAACTATCACACTGCCAATGTTGCTGCCATCTGCTGGTGAACCAGGCAATTGCATGAATATGAACAGTTCCATAAAGATAAATATGCACATTATTCGGGATGACACAAAATACATTTAGATGACATAAGTTTTATATTATAGACAGAAGCAGGGTGAAAAAGAGTGGTAATGGCACTATGGGTCATTACAAATATCATTGCTACAGGGAGGAGGAGACTGCCCTGTTTCTCAATGGGCGTCTCCCTGGCTGTGACGCTCTCCACTGCTATTGGACCATGCTACAGCCAGGAAGAAGGAGACGCCCATTGAGAAACAGGGCAGTCTCCTCCTCCCTGTACTGATTATTAATTTACATAAACAATAGACAAATTTTCAGACTCCAGCACTCACTTTTTCTTGAAGTTTCAAGTTCTCCGGCTTTATTATCAAACGTGCACAGATAATACAAGGTTCGATTCTCATAGGTGTAGGCTGTTGACGCGTTTCGAAAGTTCTTATTCGTAACAGTAGTGTGCATGTGGTGTGCTCTGGTATATATATAGGAAGGTCAGGTGTGCACAAACCCAAAGGGATTGGTGAGAACCTCCCATTTGAAAAAAAAAAAATTAAAATTTTTTTGCGAAAGGGGAGGGATTACATTTGATAGTATTGATTCCACCTTTGTGTGCAGCTCCTGACGTTCACAGACATCACCTGAGACACCCAATTCAAATTACTTTGTTAGTCTGCCTGCGTAAATTTGTATACTAACGTGGTTTAAAACAAGCATGATCCAATATAGAGTCATTGGCTTTTACTAACATTATAATACTCTTCTTATCATGTAGCATGCAATAAAAAACGTGAAAAATACTATAAAATACATAACAGTATTAGACATATAGAAAAAAGAAAAAAGAAAAGAAAAAACCCTGTTTGTAAAGTGCCTTTTGGATATGTGTTCATTCACATTACTATTGCGTTATTTATATCCTTGGCTGAAGGAAAAAGCACTGGCAGTGTATTAGAACATATAATGTGTTGGTTGCTGGACACATATGTAATATTACTTATATATATAAACCTATTAGGTTGAAAAAGAAAAGAAAGGAAAAAAGAAGAGAAAAGGAGGAAAAGAAACCAGGATTACAATTTAAGCATAGCAGTGTGGATGGAAGGAACCTTTCCTTATGGCTGCTTTTTAAGTAGGTGTCCATACACACTGCTATTGCGTTACTTCCATTTTTTTCTTACTTATTCTCTTCACAAGAATGGCCCCTGGTTTTGCTCTTGAGCATATAATGCACGAGCTAGAAGGAACTGTAGCACATTGGAAGCCTTTAAAAAAGAATGTTGTATTATACAGCAACGACTTCTAGAAAGAAAATATCCTGAATGGATGATTTTCAGAGGTTTCCGAATTGCAAAGGAAAAGTCCAGAGAATGTTTAGTATTTAAAAATAAAAGCAATAAATACAATAAAAACAAAAATACAAACATCTCCAATAATCAGGAAATATATGATGAAACACAACAATTTCCTGAACAAGAAAGTCCCAAAAATAACAACAAAATAAGTATACAGAAAGATAAAAAGAAAAATTCTAAACCTACACTAGTACTGACGTATAGTCGACAATATAACACAATTCAAAATATTATAAAAAAATATCTTCCTGTACTCTATGAAGATAATGTACTTAACACAGTGTTAAAAGAGGGCTGCAGGATAGTGCCAAAAAAACCCCAAAGTATAGGAAATGTCCTGTCGCCCTCCATGTTCATAAAGGAGGCTTGTCCATCTACAAGCACCTGGCTTACATATAAGGGGTTCACACGCTGCGGTAGTCAGCGGTGCCGCACCTGCAATTATGCACAAAATACAAAAACTTTTGACAACACAAGTCACACACAGACTTACAATATTAAATCATATATTAACTGCAATTCACAGGCAGTAATCTATATAATTAAGTGCGAACACTGTGACAAAATGTATATAGGATGCACAATAAGGAAATTCAAAACCCGATTATTAGAACACCTAAATTATATAGATAACCCTGCATATGTTAATATTTCTAATGTGGCAAAACATTTTATAGAAAAACATAACCGCAGCCCCAAATTCCTGAAAACGTATGCTATAGAGCAGGTCAAAACCCATATAAGGGGGGAGACATAAAACATCAAGTTAACTTAAGAGAAGCGTATTGGATTTTTAAATTAGAAACCAGATATCCCAAAGGCTTAAATATGAGAAAAGAAATCATGCATTTCTACTGACTATCCCAACAATGACCGCATAATTATACTTAAAAGTTCTACCTACGGGTTATTTTTCCTTATTTTTCCTTTCTTTTTCCTTACCGAAAAGGTCCTCATATAGTTATACATTATATTCCTTCTGTATCTGTGCTCTTGCACTAGTGCATTATATGCTCAAGAGCAAAACCAGGGGCCATTCTTGTGAAGAGAATAAGTAAGAAAAAAATGGAAGTAACGCAATAGCAGTGTGTATGGACACCTACTTAAAAAGCAGCCATAAGGAAAGGTTCCTTCCATCCACACTGCTATGCTTAAATTGTAATCCTGGTTTCTTTTCCTCCTTTTCTCTTCTTTTTTTCCTTTCTTTTCTTTTTCAACCTAATAGGTTTATATATATAAGTAATATTACATATGTGTCCAGCAACCAACACATTATATGTTCTAATACACTGCCAGTGCTTTTTCCTTCAGCCAAGGATATAAATAACGCAATAGTAATGTGAATGAACACATATCCAAAAGGCACTTTACAAACAGGGTTTTTTCTTTTCTTTTTTCTTTTTTCTATATGTCTAATACTGTTATGTATTTTATAGTATTTTTCACGTTTTTTATTGCATGCTACATGATAAGAAGAGTATTATAATGTTAGTAAAAGCCAATGACTCTATATTGGATCATGCTTGTTTTAAACCACGTTAGTATACAAATTTACACAGGCAGACTAACAAAGTAATTTGAATTGGGTGTCTCAGGTGATGTCTGTGAACGTCAGGAGCTGCACACAAAGGTGGAATCAATACTATCAAATGTAATCCCTCCCCTTTCGCAAAAAAATTTTTTTTTTTTTTTTTTTCAAATGGGAGGTTCTCACCAATCCCTTTGGGTTTGTGCACACCTGACCTTCCTATATATATACCAGAGCACACCACATGCACACTACTGTTACGAATAAGAACTTTCGAAACGCGTCAACAGCCTACACCTATGAGAATCGAACCTTGTATTATCTGTGCACGTTTGATAATAAAGCCGGAGAACTTGAAACTTCAAGAAAAAGTGAGTGCTGGAGTCTGAAAATTTGTCTATTGTTTCTGCTTACCTGTAAAGGAGTTTTTGAAAAAACTAGGACACCGGGCACGCGGATATAAATACTATAAAAGACATATGAGCCGGTATCTTTACTTACAATATTAATTTACATACAAGGCGGGAAAAGTAAAAGGGGGCACGGGGGGAACGGAGCACCGCACAGATAAACTAGTAAGTGACCTTACATCCCTGCACTATGCCCTACACAACCCTCTACTTATTTGATAATGTCTGGACCCATGAAAGGTCCTCTTTAATTCTGTTTGTAGTTATTTTTTGGGGTGCGGCTGGTATACTTCTCTACTCTGCCAATTAGAGATGAGCGAATCGAAGCTGACGAAGTGGAATTCGATCTGAATTTCCGTAAAAATGTGATTTGAAACAAATGCAAATTTTTCCTAAAATGGCGGCTACACGTGTGAGGACTGAGGACATGGGGCAAAGAACTCTGGGAAGGCAGGATCACCCTGACTGACATGCCTGCATGCAGCAAATCAGCTGCCTGCCAGCCCTGTGATGTCACAGCCCTATAAATACGGCGGCCGGCCATTTTAGATTCTGCTATTTTCCAGCGTTCTGAGTGCAGGGACAGATGTGAGAAGGCACTAGGGACATCAATAGGAAAAACCTGATTGTGAAAAAAAACTGTAAAAGCGATTTATAAGTGCAGGGAAAGGATAGGGAGTAGGGATGAGCGAACTCGAACTGTATAGTTCGGGTTCGTACCGAATTTTGGGGTGTCCGTGACACGGACCCGAACCCGGACATTTTCGTAAAAGTCCGGGTTCGGGTTCGGTGTTCGTCGCTTTCTTCGCGCTTTTGTGACGCTTTCTTGGCGCTTTTTGAAAGGCTGCAAAGCAGCCAATCAACAAGCGTCATACTACTTGCCCCAAGAGGCCATCACAGCCATGCCTACTATTGGCATGGCTGTGATTGGCCAGAGCACCATGTGACCCAGCCTCTATTTAAGCTGGAGTCACATAGCGCCGCCCGTCACTCTGCTCTGATTAGCGTAGGGAGAGGTTGCGGCTGCGACAGTAGGGCGAGATTAGGCAGATTAACTCCTCCAAAGGACTTGATTAACTGATCGATCTGCAGCTGTGGATCATTGAGCTGCTGATCCTCAATTGCTCACTGTTTTTAGGCTGCACAGACCGTTTGTCAGTCTCATTTTTCTGGGGTGATCGGCGGCCATTTTGTGTCTTGTGGTGCGCCAGCACAAGCTGCGACCAAGTGCATTTAACCCTCAATGGTGTGGTTGTTTTTTGGCTAAAGCCTACATCAGGGTGAAGCTGTCACACCAAGTGCATTTAACCAGCAATAGTCTGTTCATTTTTTGGCCATATACAAAATCAGGGGCAAGCTGCGCCTGTCACCAAGTGCATTTAACCCTCAATGGTGTGGTTGTTTTTTGGCTAAAGCCTACATCAGGGTGAAGCTGTCACACCAAGTGCATTTAACCAGCAATAGTCTGTTCATTTTTTGGCCATATACAAAATCAGGGGCAAGCTGCGCCTGTCACCAAGTGCATTTAACCCTCAATGGTGTGGTTGTTTTTTGGCTAAAGCCTACATCAGGGTGAAGCTGTCACACCAAGTGCATTTAACCAGCAATAGTCTGTTCATTTTTTGGCCATATACAAAATCAGGGGCAAGCTGCGCCTGTCACCAAGTGCATTTAACCCTCAATGGTGTGGTTGTTTTTTGGCTAAAGCCTACATCAGGGTGAAGCTGTCACACCAAGTGCATTTAACCAGCAATAGTCTGTTCATTTTTTGGCCATATCCCAGTCTAATTCTGTCACTAAATCCATACCGGTCACCCAGCGCCTAAATACTAGGCCTCAAATTTATATCCAGCTAAATCTGTCCCTAGTGCTGTAGCTGGGCGAGTTATTTAGTGTCCGTTCAAGCACATTTCTTGTTCTGGGTTGAAATACAATTCCCAATTTAGCAATTTCATAATTTAGTGGTTCCTGCTATATCAGAGCTCTTTGAAATCTATCCCAAAAAGGGTATATAATATTGAAGGTGCACATAGGGTCATTCAGAGTAACTTCACACACACCCGCTACTGTGTATTTCCAAGTCTAATTCTGTCACTAAATCCATACCGGTGACCCAGCGCCTAAATACTAGGCCTCAAATTTAATTCCCTCTAAATCTCTCGTTACCCACCGCTGTACTGTTGTTGCTGGGCAAGATATTTAGTGTCCGTCAAAGCACATTTTTTGTTCTGGGTTGAAGTACAATTCCCAATTTAGCAATTTCATAATTTAGTGGTTTCTGCTATATCAGAGCTATTTGAAATCTATCCCAAAAAGGGTATATAATATTGAAGGTGCACATAGGGTCATTCAGAATAACTTCACACACACCCGCTACTGTGTATTTCCAAGTCTAATTCTGTCACTAAACCCATACCTGTCACCCAGCGCCTAAATACTAGGCCTCAAATTTAAATCCCTCTAAATCTCTCGTTACCGTTGTCCTGTTGTAGCTGGGAAAGTTATTTAGTGCCCGTCAAAGCACATTTTTTGTTCTGGGTTGAAGTACAATTCCCAATTTAGCAATTTCATAATTTAGTGGTTCCTGCTATATCAGAGCTATTTGAAATCTATCCCAAAAAGGGTATATAATATTGAAGGTGCACATAGGGTCATTCAGAATAACTTCACACACACCCGCTACTGTGTATTTCCAAGTCTAATTCTGTCACTAAATCCATACCGGTGACCCAGCGCCTAAATACTAGGCCTCAAATTTAATTCCCTCTAAATCTCTCGTTACCCACCGCTGTACTGTTGTTGCTGGGCAAGATATTTAGTGTCCGTCAAAGCACATTTTTTGTTCTGGGTTGAAGTACAATTCCCAATTTAGCAATTTCATAATTTAGTGGTTTCTGCTATATCAGAGCTATTTGAAATCTATCCCTAAAAGGGTATATAATATTGAAGGTGCACATAGGGTCATTCAGAATAACTTCACACACACCCGCTACTGTGTATTTCCAAGTCTAATTCTGTCACTAAACCCATACCTGTCACCCAGCGCCTAAATACTAGGCCTCAAATTTAAATCCCTCTAAATCTCTCGTTACCGTTGTCCTGTTGTAGCTGGGAAAGTTATTTAGTGCCCGTCAAAGCACATTTTTTGTTCTGGGTTGAAGTACAATTCCCAATTTAGCAATTTCATAATTTAGTGGTTCCTGCTATATCAGAGCTATTTGAAATCTATCCCAAAAAGGGTATATAATATTGAAGGTGCACATAGGGTCATTCAGAATAACTTCACACACACGCTTACTGTGCATTTCCAAGTCTAATTCTGTCACTAAATCCATACCGGTGACCCAGCGCCTAAATACTAGGCCTCAAATTTAATTCCCTCTAAATCTCTCGTTACCCACCGCTGTACTGTTGTTGCTGGGCAAGATATTTAGTGTCCGTCAAAGCACATTTTTTGTTCTGGGTTGAAGTACAATTCCCAATTTAGCAATTTCATAATTTAGTGGTTTCTGCTATATCAGAGCTATTTGAAATCTATCCCTAAAAGGGTATATAATATTGAAGGTGCACATAGGGTCATTCAGAATAACTTCACACACACCCGCTACTGTGTATTTCCAAGTCTAATTCTGTCACTAAATCCATACCGGTGACCCAGCGCCTAAATACTAGGCCTCAAATTTAATTCCCTCTAAATCTCTCGTTACCCACCGGTGTACTGTTGTTGCTGGGCAAGATATTTAGTGTCCGTCAAAGCACATTTTTTGTTCTGGGTTGAAGTACAATTCCCAATTTAGCAATTTCATAATTTAGTGGTTTCTGCTATATCAGAGCTATTTGAAATCTATCCCTAAAAGGGTATATAATATTGAAGGTGCACATAGGGTCATTCAGAATAACTTCACACACACCCGCTACTGTGTATTTCCAAGTCTAATTCTGTCACTAAACCCATACCTGTCACCCAGCGCCTAAATACTAGGCCTCAAATTTAAATCCCTCTAAATCTCTCGTTACCCGTTGTCCTGTTGTAGCTGGGAAAGTTATTTAGTGCCCGTCAAAGCACATTTTTTGTTCTGGGTTGAAGTACAATTCCCAATTTAGCAATTTCATAATTTAGTGGTTTCCTGCTATATCAGAGCTATTTGAAATCTATCCCAAAAAGGGTATATAATATTGAAGGTGCACATAGGGTCATTCAGAATAACTTCACACACACGCTTCTGTGCATTTCCAAGTCTAATTCTGTCACTAAATCCATACCGGTGACCCAGCGCCTAAATACTAGGCCTCAAATTTAATTCCCTCTAAATCTCTCGTTACCCACCGCTGTACTGTTGTTGCTGGGCAAGATATTTAGTGTCCGTCAAAGCACATTTTTTGTTCTGGGTTGAAGTACAATTCCCAATTTAGCAATTTCATAATTTAGTGGTTTCTGCTATATCAGAGCTATTTGAAATCTATCCCTAAAAGGGTATATAATATTGAAGGTGCACATAGGGTCATTCAGAATAACTTCACACACACCCGCTACTGTGTATTTCCAAGTCTAATTCTGTCACTAAATCCATACCGGTGACCCAGCGCCTAAATACTAGGCCTCAAATTTAATTCCCTCTAAATCTCTCGTTACCCACCGGTGTACTGTTGTTGCTGGGCAAGATATTTAGTGTCCGTCAAAGCACATTTTTTGTTCTGGGTTGAAGTACAATTCCCAATTTAGCAATTTCATAATTTAGTGGTTTCTGCTATATCAGAGCTATTTGAAATCTATCCCTAAAAGGGTATATAATATTGAAGGTGCACATAGGGTCATTCAGAATAACTTCACACACACCCGCTACTGTGTATTTCCAAGTCTAATTCTGTCACTAAACCCATACCTGTCACCCAGCGCCTAAATACTAGGCCTCAAATTTAAATCCCTCTAAATCTCTCGTTACCGTTGTCCTGTTGTAGCTGGGAAAGTTATTTAGTGCCCGTCAAAGCACATTTTTTGTTCTGGGTTGAAGTACAATTCCCAATTTAGCAATTTCATAATTTAGTGGTTCCTGCTATATCAGAGCTATTTGAAATCTATCCCAAAAGGGTATATAATATTGAAGGTGCACATAGGGTCATTCAGAATAACTTCACACACACGCTTCTGTGCATTTCCAAGTCTAATTCTGTCACTAAATCCATACCGGTGACCCAGCGCCTAAATACTAGGCCTCAAATTTAATTCCCTCTAAATCTCTCGTTACCCACCGCTGTACTGTTGTTGCTGGGCAAGATATTTAGTGTCCGTCAAAGCACATTTTTTGTTCTGGGTTGAAGTACAATTCCCAATTTAGCAATTTCATAATTTAGTGGTTTCTGCTATATCAGAGCTATTTGAAATCTATCCCTAAAAGGGTATATAATATTGAAGGTGCACATAGGGTCATTCAGAATAACTTCACACACACCCGCTACTGTGTATTTCCAAGTCTAATTCTGTCACTAAATCCATACCGGTGACCCAGCGCCTAAATACTAGGCCTCAAATTTAATTCCCTCTAAATCTCTCGTTACCCACCGTGTACTGTTGTTGCTGGGCAAGATATTTAGTGTCCGTCAAAGCACATTTTTTGTTCTGGGTTGAAGTACAATTCCCAATTTAGCAATTTCATAATTTAGTGGTTTCTGCTATATCAGAGCTATTTGAAATCTATCCCTAAAAGGGTATATAATATTGAAGGTGCACATAGGGTCATTCAGAATAACTTCACACACACGCTTCTGTGCATTTCCAAGTCTAATTCTGTCACTAAATCCATACCGGTGACCCAGCGCCTAAATACTAGGCCTCAAATTTAAATCCCTCTAAATCTCTCGTTACCCACCGCTGTACTGTTGTTGCTGGGCAAGATATTTAGTGTCCGTCAAAGCACATTTTTTGTTCTGGGTTGAAGTACAATTCCCAATTTAGCAATTTCATAATTTAGTGGTTTCTGCTATATCAGAGCTATTTGAAATCTATCCCTAAAAGGGTATATAATATTGAAGGTGCACATAGGGTCATTCAGAATAACTTCACACACACGCTTCTGTGCATTTCCAAGTCTAATTCTGTCACTAAATCCATACCGGTGACCCAGCGCCTAAATACTAGGCCTCAATTTAAATCCCTCTAAATCTCTCGTTACCCACCAGCTGTACTGTTGTTGCTGGGCAAGATATTTAGTGTCCGTCAAAGCACATTTTTTGTTCTGGGTTGAAGTACAATTCCCATTTAGCAATTTCATAATTTAGTGGTTCCTGCTATAATCAGAGCTATTTGAATCTATCCCTAAAAGGGTATAT